>NC_056729.1:1130041246-1130341246 GCF_019279795.1 Protopterus annectens
CTTCCTGTCATCTAATCTCTACACATACCTCATAAAAGAGGAACAAAAGAAGTATTGCAGGATGGTTACTGACATATTCGATTGTACATGGTAGCACTCTCCTGAAACAGTTGTTCTTTCTCAGCATCTTCACCAGCACCTTCCCATAGTAATTTGCCAAACTCAGAAAAATATCATATTTTACACAACACAATTCATAATAGAGTTTTACTTACCATACTGGTCCTACTTGGTCATGGGTGTTTTCTGTTCTTCTCACAAGCTGCATGTTACCAATCCTGCATAGCTCTCCTCACACCATTGTGGAGGTCAGTCAAGAACAATGCAATACCCTCCTCAGTTAGGTGAACACCATCCCTTCTGAACAGGTGAACATCTTCTGTGGTGATGCTCTTGTGGCAGATTGTAGATCCACCAACCCTGTGCATCAAACCATGCATGAACCCATTCTGTAAACTTCTGGCCTTGTGCACTGCCCGTTGACTCTTTGCTGTTTTCCATATCAGGCGAGGAATTATGTCATACCACACAAAATGACAATGTGGCCACCATGACTGCAGGTGTTCAAAAATTGCTGTGATTTGAAACCGTAGCCTTCCGAGTGGTTGACTGATGACATCATTCCCTCCAATGTGCAGCACAAGAATGTCGGGCTCAGGGTAGATGGAACACTTCTCTTCCAACAACTGCAGTACTCAGCTCCAATGCATACCTCTTCATGCAATCCAGTATACCTTCACACTGGATATGGGGAAGCTCAAGTTGTACCGGTTTTCAGTTTTGGAGGCATGGCTGGCAGCCCAGTGAATGTAGGAATGGCCACATACCCACACTCTCACTTGTCGTTCTTCTGCTCATGAAGCCATGTCAGTGTCAGATGGTGGATAAACCTGCAAAGGATAGAAAATGCAAACAGATTACTACTGATGTTTGACAGATGTATTAGAAGACTACATATATATATATATATATATATATATATATATATATATATATATATATATCATAATGCATTACCTGGTTAGACCATCCAAATCTTCACTCCTATTCACAGGGGCATTATTCTTTTCATAAGGTACATTAGTGGTGGTGATATTGCAGCGGTACATACCTACCACCCGTGAAAACACCAAATTACACACAATGACTGACAAGGGGGCACAAAAAGGGCACATGTAAATGGAAAAAGCAGGGTAAGGACTGCCACTCCACTAATATGCTGAGGACAGGCATTGGGCTTCAGCTCGTGGGCGTCTGGAGTGTCCCATACTGGTGCTGGTTACCCACTCAGACTGCTGGTAGCAGTAGCGACTCTTGATTGCATGCAGTACCAGCACTCTGCCTTACCTCTGGCTTTTCTATTTACATGTGTCCTTTTGGCAATGGCCATAAGGAGTGAAAGAGGGGAGTTAATGTAAACCCTCTTGCCCTGACCTACATACATTTACTACACCTGAAGGGAGGGAGAATGAGTGGAGAGCTACAGCAACACAGCATGTGAAAAGACCAAGACTGACCCAGGCTTTGTCTTTTTACATGTGTCCTTTCCCGGAGGGAAACATTGCATCACAGTGGCACCCCAAGGCCATGCTTACCTAGGACAGCAGCACTATGGGACTGAGCTAAAGAGTCTCTAAGTTCCCAACTGTGACCCAGGTGGATCATAAGATCCATGGTGGCTGAGTTTGCCCTCTGTGATGCATCCACCAACACAACAGCAGTTGGCACAAAATTCTGAAGAAGAACATTCCTGGCCTTGGTGCATAAGGGCTTAGCCATTAACTGACAAGTGTCACAGAAAGGGGATATGTAAACAGAAAAAGCATGGTAAGGACCACCTGTCCACTAATACGCCAAGGACAGGTATGGGGCTTCAGCTTGTGGGTGTCTGAAGTGTCCCATACCAGTGCTGGCTACCCACTCAGACTGCTGGTAGCAGCAATGACTCCTGATTGCATGCAATGCCAGCACTCTGCCTTATCTCTGCCTTTTCCATTTACATGTGCCCTTTTGGCAATGGCCATAAGGAGTGAAAGGGGGGAGCTAATGTAAACCCTCTTGCCCTGACCTACATACATTTACTACACCCAAAGGGAGGGAGACTGAGTGGAGAGCTACAGCAAGACAGCATGGGAAAAGACCAAGACTGACCCAGGCTTTGTCTTTTTACATGTGTCCTTTCCCGGAGGGAAACATTGCATCACAGTGGCACCCCAAGGTCATGCTTACCTAGGACAGCAACACTATAGGACTGAGCTGAAGAGTCTTCAAGTTCCCAACTGTGATCCAGGTGGATCATAAGATCCATGGTGGCTGAGTATGCCCCCCATGATGCATCCACCAACACAACAGCAGTTGGCACAAAAATCTGAAGAGGAACCTTCCTGGCCTTGGAGCATAAGGGCTTGGCCATTAACTCACAAGGGGGCACAAAGAGGGCACATGTAAATGCAAAAAGCAGAGTAAGTCACTCTGATTTACCTCTGCCTTTTCCATTTACATGTGTCCTATAGGCAATGGTCATAAGGAGTCAAAGGAGAGAGAGTGAAAGGGTACATCACAAAAAAAAAACATCAAAGTGGCACCCTTGAAACCATGCATATCCAGGAAAGCAGGGCACTGGAGCTGAGCTGAAGAGTCTCCAAGTTCCCCACTGCCATCCAGGATGGTCCTAAGGTGCATGATGTTTAGGTGTGACACCCACTGAATGCACACAGTAGTTAGCAGCACACTTCAATGTCCCCAGTTCCATGCGCATATACATCTTGATTTGTCTGGTGTATCGCAAAATGTGCCTTTCCTGATGTCAGTAACCCAAGAGAAATCTATGGCCATGGCACTTGCCAAAGCATTCAACACAACTTATGCTACATGCAACACGTCAGAACTGTGCACCTTCTCTCATAAACAACAGTTTCCAAAAATCTGTTTTCTGAACTAGCTCTCTGAAAGTGTTTACTACTGGATGTTGAACCCTTAGGAATACATAAAAACATCAGGAGAAAGACTACTCAGTACTAGACTAACAATCAGAATTTTTTTTTTAATTTTTCTTGAAATATTTCAATCATCAAACTACCCTCTAACTAAATAATCTATCTAATGGTGCTGAAACCTCAAAAGATTCTGTAACTGTTAGTCTGGCTCCACAGCATAATTGAGTGTAGGGACATCAAGGGTTCGATCAGTGGCCCCAGCACTGGTGGAGAAGGAAGAGTGAAGGGGCATGGCACCCACCCACATTGTCTTGGGGGGAGGGTGTGGTTTTCACACACACTCACTGGCACAGAAGGAGTGTGATCTCTCCAGTGCTGTGAGGGGAGAGGGCAATCAAAGTAAAAACTATATGTGGCAATATGTGTGCGATAGAGTGAGCTGGCACAGGCAATCAGAGATAGAATTATGAACAAGATCACAAACATTTTCCAGCATTAGTTATTTATGAGCAAAATTTCTAAATGTCTGTAGCATTAAAAACACTCAGAAGGCAATACTTTAACAAACGAATGCCAAGCCTAGTAGTTTCCAATAATGCAACATGCTAAACTGTACTAAATTGCCTGTAAAATAGAAATACACACCACACATGCTAAACTGACGTAGTAGACTGCCAGTAACATACTAACACATACACTGTACATGCAAAACTGAAATACACACCAAATTACACTACCAGTAGAATACTAACATACACACTCTACAAGCTAAACTGAACTAGCATACTCTGAGTAACATATTAGTATATATATATATATATATATATATATATATATATATATATATATATATATATATATATATACATACATACACACTTTAGATGCTCAACTGGACTAGGAAGTTTCCAGGACAATAAAAATGCACAGACTCAACATGCTAAACTAAAGTCCAGGACAATAAAAATGCACAGACTCAACGTGCTAAACTAAACTAGCACACTACACTGCCAGTGACATACTAACATACACTGTACATGCTAAAGTGAACTAGCAGTAACATACACTGTCTTGGCATTATGCTGGTTTGGTTTGGAGTGTAAAGTACAGACAGATTTTGCATGCTAAACTGAAGTAGTACACTATGCATATATAAATACACACGGGTGTGTGCGCGCACACGCGCACACACACACACACACACACACACACACACACACACACACACAATTGTCAGTCAGTATGAATCATGTGTCAAACTTTACACCAACACTATTTTGAATTTTCAGAAGGCATTTCATCATCCTTATCATCATCATCATAATCAACAACCCTGTAAGTACTACATTTCAATGACGGGGACTAAAAACTGTGAAAGATTATCCAAAGGTCTCCCAGTTCTATGTGTACACTGTTTTGTAGCAGTGATCTGAAATGTGTAGCACTTTAGTCTGAAATTTGATATAGTTTCATAGATAATCAGTTTCCTAAAGGATGTGGAAACCCAACCCAGTGTCAATCTCAATCACCAGATCCTGATGCAATCCACGTACAAACCAATGTTAGCATAGTTTCTGGATTCATAAAATCACTCCTAGATCCAGTAAATTCTGTTTCCATAAGCCTTATGAGCATACTACTCCAATGCAGTCATTACAGAATTACCAAAAATCAACAACAGCTCCCTCCGGTGTGCACGAATACACGTGAATGTTGAAAACAGCAAACCAAACAAAGGTAAAAACATTTAGAACTGACAGGTTGAACTACACAAGATATAGGGGGTGTGGTCAAAAGACAGGCTTATGGTGGAGTGCTTCACTATTAAGCGGGTTCTGTATATTGTGTTTGGAGAGCTTTTTGTTTTGTATTTGTTAATTACTTAATAAAGTATTGATTATGGTGTAGTTAATAACGATCGCATTAACTGAGCTTTTCACAGAGGGGCGTTTGTGAGCTTTCACTCTAGAGAATCGCCTGCTGTGGTTTGCTAGACCCTGATTGGCTCCCAGTCTAAAGATTTTGCTTTTTGTGTTATGCAATTGGAGGAAGAGAGTGTAGGTCTGCCTGGAGCTGCATGGTGTCAGTCTTATTTCTGATACCGGCTATGTGAGACTTTATCACTTAAATTCATTCATTTTATCAGCTGTTTTTGACTGTGAAGGTATGGTACTTTTAAAGAAGAAAATCAAAATTACAGAAAACATGAGAAGCTTGTTGCTGGTTCATGCAGTGCTTCATACTTTTAGACATTTTTTTCTGAGAGGCACATACAGTTAAACATGCTGCTTAAATTTTTAACTTTGCAGATTTTACTGTTATACAAATGCGATGTTTATTATAAAGAGTACACACTTGGGGAGAAATTGATGTGACATGTTCAAAAATTTATGATCTAGGGGTCTCCCCATTTGTGGGGAGGAAGAGCCAAATAGGACCCAATCATCCCCATTAAGCTTTCCAAACATAGAATCTATAGAATCATCCCTCTCACCCTCATAGAAGACACTTGATACAAACTTAAGAAGTTGATAGAATAACAGGTGGGTTTGCATAAGCATGCATTTATGAGGAAGCAACAAAAGTACACAGAAAATCGTTGCCTTTCTGCAAATGTAGAAGGGCATCTTTTTATGCAAACTTTCTTCCAGCTGTCCACAAAAAAATAAAAAGTTACACACAGTTTAATATGTAATATTATGAAAAACACCACAATTTACCTTTTGAAAAAAAGCAGTTCTTGGTGCCAAGCAGAGGAAAGCAGAATTAAAACGGGAACTACTACCGGTGTGGCTCTCTAACCATCTCAGTGCAATCTGTGAGTTCACAAATGAAATAGAGGGATCCAGCAGCAGATAAAATCTCCAAATATCAGCAAAAAGAAAAGAAATACTTGCTGCTGGACCCTCTATTTATAGTGGGAAAACAAAAGAAAATAAAGTTGGGGGTGGAGGTGTTACGCAAGTGGTGGCTTGAATTGCAAGAATCTGATTGGCTGCCATCACTTGCTTTATCAACCACTTTTTAACAGGATTTTCGAGTAAATGTTTAATGTGACCTTAATGTAAAAACATGCTGACACGTAACTATATAAGGTAAATTATCAGTTCAGTTACGATTTCAGCATGTTTTACATTAAGCTCAACTACAAATCTGCATTACAATTTCTCGTGCTTTTGGAAGGGACTTGGGGGTAACAGCTTGCAATTCCTATTGTCTCATAGTGCACTCGGATGTAAGCACAGAGGCGCTATGAGACGGTAGTCAGGGTTAATGAGTTAGGGAAGGATTATTTGTAAGTGTGGTGAGGGAGGTTTGGTAGGAATGGTTGCATTTGCAGACAGACAAGACAGCAGACAGGGATGTTGTATGACACATGGGGGGGTAAACACCTTGATGGGGAGGGTGGTTAGGAATCTGAAGCTCATGAGCCCCACAGATGGCAGTAGTGGCACTGATGTCCCCACACGATAGCAGTCACCACTGCTCCTTCACAGCCCCAAAGGTAGCTGTGCTGGGGGCTGGGCTGGAGGGGACGCCTGCCCCTCTAGCTGCTACAGCCTGCCCTCCACCTGGCACAGGCAGTTATCCAGTGCCATCTGGAGGACACTGCACACCATGCCACAGACCTCATCTCAGGTAACAATGTTCTCACTGCGCCCACTTGCGGGGGGGGCAAGCCCCATCCCCTGCAGCAGTTCCACCTGAGGGTAGTGCAGGACCAGCAGATGAGGGAGGTCTGGGTTGGGTCCCAGACATGCTGGTACCCAGTGCCTCGGACAGGTGGGGTGGGAGAGGCAGATCTGCTGGTATCGCTCTACCCATATGTGCTATGGTGTGGAAATTAACAATGAATATTGGTTAGTCATGCACAACACATTACAACATTAGTCAAAATAGCATGCATGGATATTCCCATTTACCCAAAACAGTGTAATTATAACAGTGCCATAGCAAACAGAACCCATGCATATATGGAATGTAATTCAGGGTTGCAACAGCATGCCAGTTAGTGGTAAGTCAGGCAGACAATAAGATGATTATTCAACAGGGAATATTAGTATGCACACAGTTTAAACAATGATAAACCAAATGGAACAATGGTCCCAACAGTAGAGGTTTGTTTAGGAACATACCCATGTTGGTTTCAGTGTGATGGTTGGATTAGGTAAGTGGTGGGGGAAGGGAACAGATTCAATTGACAACTGCTATCAAGTATATTTGTCAGTACACTACTATTCACTACTCTACATTCTGACTACACTGACACCTACCTGGGCCATGGGGCTGTGACAGCACACCAACAGCTGTAGATATCAACAGAGCAATTGTACCCTTATTTTAGTTATACACATCAGACCTGTTTCAATACCAATTTCTTTAACTGTGGGCCTGTGCAGATGAACTGTGTGCACATTACATTACTATTTCTACACATATTTCGGATTCACATATTAGTTGCAGGCCCTGGCATGTGTGTTGTGTCTTTCACATACATCTACTGTGACATTCTGTGTGTGCAGGCTTCTTCTCAACTGGGGAAACTATCCGTGACAGTGTGACACTTGAGGGGCTTGTCTGGGCCAGACTGCAGAGTTTGGATGTCTAGCTTGCATCTATTTGTAGGACTGGGGCTGATCAATACAGCAATTGTACACCTTTCATAGTTATACACATCATACTAGTATTTCTATTCAGATTTCTTTACCTGTGTGCCCTGTATGGAAAATGCATGTGTTGAAGTACATTATTTTGTCTATTCAGATTGCAGTTTAAAACTGTAGAACCAGACTAAGATGTTAGTGGTGGTCCATGGATTTGAACCATGCTGTGTGTGCCAAATTGAACTACCAGCCTAGTCTTTATCAGACTGAGCTACAGGGGAGGTGTTGTGTGTTGCTTGTGACATTTCTATCTAGTACATATTTTTGCGCACAGTACTTTTATTATGACATGTTGCATTACTTGTTTTCCATTTTCAGTGCAAATTATGCATACACAACAGACATTGGTGTCACTGTTTGTGAAACGTGCACATTAGCTGGATTGCACATTTGACTGTTTTACAACTACATACTGCAATTTAGATTCCTGAGTACACAGTATAGGTTTTAGGTCTGCACCTGTTAGCCTTATACATTTCTCAGTACATTCACAGCAACATACGGCTGAAATTGAAAGGTTAACACAGGACAATGCTGGAAGACAAACAAGTAAAACACATTCTGATGGGAATATGTACTGTTGCTTTTTTCCAGTTATTTGACATGCCCATTTTAAAGTATGCAGACAAGCAGTGCTAAATCAGTTCACCTCAGTTAATGCATTCTGACAGACATACATATTTCTATTTATCAGGTACAAGTGAGATGACACACACCAGCGTTTGGAACCACCTTTATTAATTTTGACATACATATCCGTGTACGGCTCAGAACTCCACAATTACTATTCCTGCATGATCTGCACAGGGGGATGGTTTTCATTTCTGTTACAGTAGCCCTGACATGGCACTTTCTTGGCAGGTTCACTCAAGCACACTCATACATATTCTAATATTCCTCTCCTGTATATTGTACCTTGTTTGCTACTGATATCTGTATTACACAGCAGCTGGGAATACTCCATTGTAACACTGGCAGCCTGACACAGGCATTTATTCCTGACTTTTACTGCACAATTATAAATACAGGCAGTACTACCATTACTGTAATTTTGATTTCTTACTGCTAATAGTAGGGGGTATTCTTTACTCACCATACTGCCGATGCAGCCAGGACAGTCACTGGGCATGAGTCTGCACATTCTGGGACCTCTTCACAGAAGCTATATGAGGAGACATCACACATTAATCACACCTGCACAGTCACAAGTTGAACATTTTCCATACTTAGAGATACATAAGACTGCATACTTACAGACAGTACATATTCCCATCCTGTGCTCTGGCTTCTTTAATCCACTGGTCCAAGAGTGCAGCCCTCTTCCACTTCAGGTCATTATAGTGATGACATACCTGCTCACCAGTCCGGGGTATGCCAGTGGCACTGGTGAGATCACGTGGAAGCTGGTCCCCGGCCTTTGCTTTGTACTGTGAGCCCTGGTACTGGCCCTGCAGCAGCCTGCCATCATGGTTTTTAACTAGGAGCCCAACCATGTCCCTGGACTCCTGGATGCCCCAACGTTTCACTCCTTCTCCAATGCCAGCAATTTCAGTCCTGTTGTGTGCAATCCAAAATGGTTATGGCTGTATTCCCACCTGTGTGGTTTAAATAGGGCAGTTTTCTCGCACTTTTTCTTGATTGGCTGGTTTTAATATGCTGTACTATGTTTAGCTCTGTGCAAATGCACATAGCAATGTTTACACCAGCTAAGCAGAGCTGAAAGCAGGTAAGCAATGCTTATACTGGAAAAGCATTGCTTAAATCTATTTTTTGATTAAATTTATAAATTATTTTTTTACATATTCCCACCCCTACTGTGCTATATGTGAGCCATATGATTCACATCTATCATTCACATTCCTTAAAAGTTTATTAAATACTTTGGCAGAAGGGGGATTCAAACCGAGCATGTTCTACATGTTATACCATGGCAGTACCACTATGCTACAGCAGCTTGATGACATTTTCTATCACAGTAGCACTTGTCTATCATTTTCAGGATTTCAGCCAGACTAAGCATAGTGGTGCACCGTGCAAACAAGCTGCGCAGCACTTAAACTTTGGATTTATTTCATGAAAAAATATATATTATTACATTTTTTTTATTTTTTATTCCTTTCCTCTTGCCCTACTGCTTCCATGCATGTAGGGCAAGAGTGCATTCATTTGGGGGTGTGCACTTGAAGGCTGCTGCTTTCTAGGTGTTTGTGGTATTTTTTTTCAGTGTCTGCGGACACTGAAATATTAGCTATTTATATTTCAGTGTTTGCGGACACTCATTTACTATATAATATTAGAGCCAGGCTCTAATATTATATAGCTTGACACTCATTTGTGTCAGAAAGTGCCGTATGGCACTTTCAGAGTGAAGGGGGCATGTTTCAGGTGCTGGCACTGCTAACACATGCCCCCTGTGCTTGTTCCTGGTTCGTGTCCATTTAGTTTAGATAGCAGCACGCCTTCATGCATATGCAAGGTGCACTGCTATCCTAAACGGACATTAACCACTCCGTGCAAGAATAGCTTCATGACTCCAGAGGGTGGAGTATGCAAGTGTACCCTATATTTTGTTGTTTTGAGCTTGACTCAGGAGCTAGCTTCAAGAGCGTATGCAATAAGAAATAATTACAAGGCACTTTTTTTGACCAAGGCTGAGAACTCTCTGAGTGCCAAAGAGCTCAGTACTAGGGCCAGCCTTGTTTAGAATCTGTTTCTCTTAACATTCTAAGATTGTCAAATAAATAGTGAAATCACTATGATTCCATGGAAATACTGAGTCAGCATCCCTACACTCGGTGAAGGTGTGAACCAAATACATTTCAACTTGCTGATCTCCATTTCCCAAATCAGAACACACCAGTCATTTTTTTCCATATGAAATCACAGTCAGTGCAGTTTTTATTGTTGCAAAGGCAGAGATTCCATGTCTTTGGGCCTTTCTGTTTATTTTCCTTCTCTAAGGTTATGCAGCTATGGCGTTAGTATCCATAAGTGAAGGGGTCTATGTCAGTTTACCAAATTAACATATGACTGAAACTGAAAAGAATGAGATGACAACATCGAAACTGCAGAACAACGAATGTTCACAAAAGCAAAACTTACAAGATCAAAACAAACACACTCAGTCCATTACAGGAGAAATAGATGTCTGTCCCTTTAAACTACATTGTGATTTACAGCAATTGATGAGGCAAACATGCAGCACTTTCCAGATGATAACCGTTCCAATGAAATGATGAATGTGGTGTTCTATATAGCTTCACAACAACTACTTTGCTACTTTTTGCATGCGGGCAAATATAATAACAGTAAGGCAAAACAGAAGGTGTTTGCTTCCCCACACCCTCTGCAAATTATATACACCAACTCTGAGATCGCACTACAGTGGGGAAAAGGATGAATTTCCCAATCTTCACTGTACCGTAATCTCCATTCAAATGCTACGAGGTTCCAAAAAAAAACATTGGGCAGGATTCACGAAGCCTCCGTGTAAGAGTTACAAGGCTTACACGGAGGCTGCAGTTAAACGGTGTGACGTCAGCATGTCATGCATATGCATGAGGTCATGCTGAATCACACCTAAGGCTAACACGGTCCGTGGAAGACAGTAGGGGGCGTGTCCGTAGGCCGAGCCCTGCAAACGGACACGCCCCCAGAAGAGTAAAAGTCCTGAAAGTAAACCCCCATGACAGAGTCCGTGTAAATGTGAATAAACACAACACAACACATGCCCCCACAGACTATGAACATAAAATGTATAAATGAACATCTTATATATTTTTTTTAAGTTGTAAAGATGTTTGCCCGTGAGTGCGCTCATTTGCACGGGCATGCCCGGCGCTTAGCCACAGTTAGCAGTCAGTGGAAAAGCATATAAGAACTAAATATGCAAAGTAAGCCAAGAAGCAATAGCATAGCGGTAGAGACGTCGACTGAAGAGGAGGCAGTCATGGTTCGAGCCCCCACAACATCAATTTTTATTTTTAGTGAAATAAGCACAAAACAAGTCCCTGACATATATGTACACATATAAAATTATATTTTATGTAAAATGTAATGAAATGGGCCATGTATTTTGAAGAAATGTGAGATAATAAAAAAAAAAATATCAGATGTGCCTATAGATGAGCTACAGTCTAACAAGTTGAGTACATCTGCCTGTAGGTGAGCAGTGTTTTAACAGGTTTAAAATGAGTGCCCATAGGTGAGCAGTGGTTTAACAGGTGTAAATTGAGTGCCCGGGGTTGAGCAGCATTTTAACATGCTGAAATTGTGTGCCCATAGCTGAGCTGAGCGTAATATGTGTGCTGACAGCCAAACCACGCGTAAACCAGCGTGATCCGTTTGCGTGGAGCTGCGCACCGCGCCAACAAGCTAACCGATGGGCAACGTTGAGCAAGCTGTATCAAAACTGCCTTTACACAGACACACCTCCTAGCTTGTGTAGACAGACATAAAATATAAAAAGCAATGGCCAGGTTTGAACCCAGGATACCATGCACCATAGTCAAAGTACTGAACCACTAAGCCATGACAGTTGCACTTAGAAATGCACTAATAGCATATATATAGGAATGAATAGAAAGAGGAGCATGACAAAGCAGGTTTTGTGAAGCTGATACAATTCCAAAATGGCCAATCACAGATAAGTGCGGGAAAAACGGCATATATAAGCCCCATAGGCGGGAATACACAGCATAACCAATTGAAGAACCGACTTGCAGCCTGGATGTCAGGTGTAGGTGAGGGTAGTTGCTTCCGAGCACAGAGGTGGGGCATTGAGGAGTCCAAATATATGGTTTGGCTCCTTGTCCACAATCATGAGGCCCAACTCATGCAGGGCCAGGTCCTTTGGGGAGCATATAGGGCTGAGGCGTGGGACTGGTTGGCTCATGATCTCACCAGTGCCACAGGGATACCAAGGACTGGTGAGCAGGTCCGTCACCACCATGCGGACCTGAAGAGACGGAAGCAGGACCAACTGAACCGTTGGATCCAGGAGGCCCGGAAAATGCCCAACGCCCCACTACTGAGTAAGTTACATGTAATTATTTATGTAAGAAATTAACCTAGCTGATATTATGGAGATGTGTATTCCAATATTACTTTATTTATATTACAGCTTCAGGTGAACGTTCTGCGAACCATCGAGCCTATGGCGATAGGCTGGCATGGTTGCACCACCAGGCACATCAGTAATTCTCTCCCTGTAACTGTAAATAAATATATAAGTATGACAGCAAAAGAGTGCAGTGTAGTCACTAATTAATAAAATGTGCAAGTAACAGTGTAAGAGGGTTTGCAAGTATTGCTTGATTACAAAAGTGTGATGCAGCCTGTAATCCAAACATAAAAATGAAACAAGTCTGAAATAAAGATGTCCCACCTGTAATATAATAGTACATAACCTGCAGCAGGCTGAAAAGTACAGCTGCAGAAGCTGAGTAAAACACGTGTGAAATATATCCCTGTTGAAATACAGAAACATGACAGAAGTGAGACTGTTGGAAAGGATTGTTATAACTACAGGTAAAACATGTCAATAAAGCCTAGAATTAAGTACCATCCTGAATTGTAAAAATAAAACAAGTGAGAGAGTGTGAGAAAGAGGTATGAATCCACCAATAAAGTAGTAATAACTCCTGAATAAAGTATACTGCAGTCAGTACAGAATGAAATGAATGTGACAGGTAGAACCAAACAGTAACATGTGTTGAAAACGGTACCGAAGCTGGAATGTGTGTCCCAAAATCTGGATATGTTGCTCTCAGTCTGCAATATGCAGATAGTATGGTTGTCTGAAATACCAAACATCCACAGTTGTATATAGCTATATAAAGCAAATGTAGCAGGATGATGTAGCTGAACAGAGCCAGATATGAATGTGTATGAATAAAAATGAAAATGTATATTGATGTAGCAGTAACATTCCTATCACCAACCTGAAGTAGTTATCACATAGGAAACTGTAGGCAGAACTGTAGTGTGTATATATCTGCAGCTATTAGAAATGTACAGCATATGTATTTGTATTTGAAGTTGTTAATTAAATTTTCTTCACCCTACCCTATAACCACATATAATCCATTCCACGTGAAATTGGTATGTGCAATCACAATTAACACCCCTGGACATTTGTCCTGTTGGTTCATACATATTTGCATGTACGTTGATGCATCTGCCCTGTTCATACATCCAAACCTGATGGCCTGTTGCCATCAATCAACCCTGCATGCTGTTGGATTGTGTATTACTGTTCAAATTATGCATGTGTTATGCTTGCTGTTCAATGGTTTGAATATATGGGTGTTTGGTTAATGGGAATACTAATGCATGCTGTTACAACTAATTGTGAATGGTATTGTACGTTACTAACCCAAACTGTCATAACATAATGCAAAACATAGGACGACAGGGAAGGCGGGTTCCAGCGGACCCACCTCTCCCTCCTCAGCTGGCGAGTGCACCTGGCAGTAGTGCCCAGGCCGGACCCTCCTCCGGTGGCCCTGTGCCACCTGCGGGTGGAAGTGCTGCAGGGGATGGGGCTTGTCCCCCCTCTGCAAGTGTGGCCGGAGGAGAACATCCACTCACCCTCTGTAATGTCCGGACTGTGGTGCGTAGGGAGATCCGGGATGCTGTTCTTGGGCCCCTATGCCAGCTTGAGGCACGGGTGGCACAACTAACGGGTGTGCCTGCTGCCCGGCCTACACAGCCCCCAGCACAGCCCTGTCCTGGGCAGTGAAGGCACAGTGGCAACTGCCCATGGGTGGGGATCTCAGTTCCACTGTTGCCATCTGTGGGCTCATGGGCTCGAGATATCCAAACATCCATCCCCGTCAATTGTGTAACCCCCCCACATGTGTCATACACCGCCCCTGTATGTGTCTTGTTTGTCTTGTCTGTTAACCTACCCAACCTACCTCCCCAGCTATACCGACTTCCTGTACCTGACATACCACTCTCACCTGAAAAAAAAAAGGGCACTCTGTACCCACAAAAAATTATGCCCCATACATAGCTGCCCATTTTGCACACATGTCTGCTGGACATGGAAACTGTCAATTACAATTGGCTGTACAACAAGTATTATTGTTGTCCTTATACCTCTCTCAGGGGTGGAAGGTTTCAAATGTCACACCAAATTACAAACATATGCACAGCTGTTGCTGATGAAGAAATGGGCAGCTATGAGCCTTACCTACATCCCTCCTGCAAAACCCGAGCTTGTTTCCCTACTGTCCTACCCTCTTTGTGACCCCTTTTTCACCACTTTCCTGTCTCCCCATTTTCATTTCTTTCATAGAAATTAGCGCAGGTGTGCACAAGAGTAAGCACTTTTAAGCAGTTGTAAGCAGGTATGTGCGGAGCTGAACACCAGTGCGCATGCGTGAGCTCTGCGCAAACCAGTGCTAACCCGGTTACAACTGCTTAAAAGTGCCTTAGTCACTCTGAATGTCAAGGCCTGTAGTCTGCTCAAAAGCAAAATAAAATCCCACTGCCAGTCCCAAACCAAGGACCTTGGAAACAGTAGTCTGCATGACTTACCACTAAGCCATGACTGCTATATAAGAACATTGTGCTACAATAAATATATCATGCAATAGTAGGAATGAATGTAAAGGGAATATAGGATGTGTAGTACACAAAGCATGTCATGTATATTTATGTCAAATGTAGTGGATTTCTATAATAGTAGTGTGTGAACAGAAACAGCCATGCTAGTTGGTAGCTAGTTGGTAATAATGTCACTGTAGCACCTTGCAAGCCACACACATACTCACAGCAGGATAATCACTGCCCATACCCCACAACCTCTTACAACAACACATCCGGACTAAGTAATAACAAATGTGGAGCAAAGGCCCAAAAACAGGGACACATTTCAAATATTGCTCCAACAAACTTAGACAGTTGAGAGAGTAACAGGTTTTGCATTATGTTGGATGTTTGGAAGGGTATGAAGTCTGAAACTGGAATGTTTGTCACTATAGTCTGACTTGAGCTCTGAGTGATTTGCCAGAAAAAGCTGTTTATGAGATATGGACCAAAATATGAGGCAAAAATGTGGACATCCTGCAAATATCTGTACACTTGAGAGGTCTGACACTGCCATATTTGAATAGTTAAGAGCCTAGACATAGCAACAGTGACTGAGTTACAGGGATGACCCACAGACTCCCTGTGAAATGTACAAACAGTAGGCAGAAAGGTGTTACAACACATGCAATGGTAACTATGAAGTACTGAAAGTATGCACCACTTGCACGGCAGAAATAGTGTAGTAATACATATGCTCATGCTAACCCACAGTCACAACTGCAGAATACCAGACAATTTAATGGGTGTACCCCACTGATATGTACCATTCCATGAGGCAGATAAAAGATGCACCTGAGAGTCTCTGGGGTCTGCTCAGCAGCATACTCAAATACCCTAATAGATGTCAAGGCCCACACCATGGCCAGACCACACTGCATGCAGTAACACCCTAGCAGATATAGCAAGCATTCCAAGGTGTGAATGTACATGGAAAATAGGAAAGCCACAGCAACACACTACAGTCAAGACACCTAGCAGGCATACAAGTAGTGAATGTAAAGGGCAAATATTGAAGCCATAGCAACAAAGTGCAAGAGCCACTGCTATATACCAGTTACACCACATGTCCCACAGGAAAGCACACCCACCCACATTAACAGTAGTAGTAGTCTTAGGTGTCAGTGTACATACACACTTAGTACAGGAAACAGGAGAAATGAATGGAGAAATGTTAATCTACAACACAGCCGGAAATATGAGAGATACTAACCTTTACACTCACAGAACAGTGTCCACAGCATACCAGCATGGTCCCTGCCCTTAAACTCTGAAAGGGCTACGCCTATCTCACATACCTTTTTATAGCACTGTCCTGAAATCACAGTGAGAACTGCAATCAGTACACAACTGGCTGCGTGCAATTAGCAAATGCTGGCTAACAATTGGTGCAGAGGCCATCACATGGACATATGCAGATACCTACAAAAGCATGCTGTACTCCCAGTCCACACATGCAATACTTTCATTGCACCCTCTGGAAGTAGGGGGAGAGAGAGAGAGAGAGAGAAAAAAATACACAAACAAAAACACTTAATAAAACCTACTAGAAAGCTGACATCTGTCAACTGGAGCAGCAGCAGGACACCGATACAAAAGGCAATGCAAGCAGCTGTGACAAACACAGGTAATGTAAAGTAATACTTTAAAAGTCTACATACTGTGATCCCTCCATATGTGTCATTGGTCTGTATCTATATACATATATGTGCATCGATATATATATATGTGCATATGTATACAGACATATACATATATATATATATATATATATATATATATATATATAGACATATATATATATATATATATATATATATATATATATATATATATATATATATATATATATATATATATATATATATATATATACATATATATATATATATATATATATATATATATATATATATATATATTCTGAGTGAGGCACATGTGTACAGATGTATTGCAACAGGTGCCTGGTGACAAAGGCATGGAGTGAACACCAGTGAGTAACTGGAGTACCATACCCCATTTCAAATCACCTACACCAGTAACCACCACATTTGTGATTGGCTGCCCACCACTGCATGTGTCAGGGGTGAACAGGGTCATAAATGTGTACAATAGTCCCCCCAATGATAGTCACAGTGGCACACTATTCCTTGAATACCTGTACATGGTATGTATCAGCAGACATGGTGTGTCAGCTATGGACATGTAGGTCAGTGTACCCCACCACACCACACAATGGCTGCCATGGTATGTACCTCACATGACAGCTACAGATATGGAGAAGGACACAGTGACATGTACGACACTGTGACAATGCACTCAAACACATTACCAATGCACAGTGACTGACAACACCACAGAGTGCACACATACTACCCACATAGAGGTTACCACTCCTGGATTTACATACTTAAGTCACACCCATGACAGATGTCCAACAACCATAGTAACACCTCACACCAACCACAACCTAAATGACTGCTGTGTGTCGTCCTTGACACCACAGTAGAGAGCACATGGCGGAGGTACAAGTTCCTACCCACAGATAAGACATACCCTGCAATAAACCACACACCGTTAAGAAGCAAGACTCCCGATGAGTACATGTCACACATACCCCTGCTGAATGTTAGTCAGATAGGTAATATGCCATATGAGTCACCCTGTGTAACTGTTTGACAGAAGCACATACCATCACATCACATGTGTCACAATGGTCAGGGTAGCAGAACAGTATGCTGCTGTAGTCCCAGGGGCAATAGCATATTGTATTGTATTGTATTGTATTTTATTGTATTGTGTTGTATTGTATTGGTATGTAGAGGTGCCTCCTTTGTGGAGTGGAACCACTGCTGCTGTACGCCAGTGTACAGGTACATATCCTGTAGTCAGGCTGGTGTTACATAGCACTTCTATATGCGGGTTTAGCTCCTCTTGTAGTTCATGTAGCATGCAACCGGGGATACCATCAGGTCCCATTGATGCTGTGTTTTTTGCTTTTCTGAGTGCAGCTGTCACCTGGACATCTGTGATGACAGGGAGGTTACATTCAGCTGGGATAAGTATGTCTTCATTTGGGGGAGAGGGAGGGGGGAAAATTGCACTGAACCTGTCTGCCACAATGTTGCCAATATCTGTAGGTTCAGTGAATTATTTGTTGTTGTGTACTAACTGTGAGCATATTGGAGGGTTTCTGACCAGGTTTCTAACATAACTGAAGAAGGCCTTGTGGTTATCTGTAGTGTCCCCGGTGATTTCCCTCTCAAAGTTGCCCATGG
The DNA here is from genome assembly GCF_019279795.1 of Protopterus annectens. NCBI lineage: Eukaryota > Metazoa > Chordata > Ceratodontiformes > Protopteridae > Protopterus > Protopterus annectens. Next base: position 1,130,059,721 of record NC_056729.1, read on the forward strand.
ATATTTGTATGAGAGAACATAGCTCTTTACTGGTGCTGATCAGACATGCCTTCCCTTTATGGAATTATGCTCTGTCTTGCAGTAGCTTCCATCTTTTGTTATACAATCTGTTTATGGCTGGGATCCACCAGACAGGATGCTTTCCCTTTGTGGAGAGTGTCTTGGTCTTATATGGGATTGCATGATCCATGCATTCTCGGAGATGTCCGTAGAAATCATTTGTGAAGGAGTCAGCATTGTGGGTTGTGGCTTCCACTGGCCCAGTGGGCTTAAAGGATACCATCTCAGTCTTAAGAAGTGTAAAGTTTGCGTTTGAAATGTTATTCACTGTAGTCGTTTGTGCTGGTGGTGGAGGTGGGATATGTATATCCAGGGCGATTAGTTTGTGGTCAGATCACAATAGTTGATGATGTACCCCATACAGTACCTCGATACAAACCCCCAGAGTGAGGAGGTGCTTTGGACCTGAATCAGTGTGCTGACTGCTGGGGTTTGGTAGTATGTCGTATGGAGTGTGCCAGGTACTGTTGCACAGTTGTTGGCTGAGCACTGATACCTGGCCATTTACATGTGTATCCACCAATAGACAGACAGATGCTATATATGGGAGATATGTTGTATCACAACAGTCGAGTAGCATGTGTAGTATGTGTGCCAAATTCTGCTGACATATTTTGCTGATATCATTTTATTTCCTTTTTCAGGACCATGGCTCACCAGCGCAATCCGGCATACTCTGCAGCTTAGGATGAGGAAATACACCAGAGCCTGGTGCGGGATTATGCAATACTCTTTTCCCGCACCAGCCAGAATCAGCAGGAGAGGGCTGCACTGTGGCAAGACCTGGTCCATCGGGTAAATGACATAGGCATGCATAATAGGACATATGAGCAGGTACGACATCACTGCAGTGATTTAATCAGAAATGTCCGTCAGCATGCCTCGGATATCCACAGGCAACAGGTTGCCACAGGTGGTGAGGTGGCTACACATCCCCCACTCACCAGACTGGAGGGACTACTCCTAAGTGTTGTGGCTCCAGCCCATCAACAACAACAACAGCAGCAGACCTGCATTATGATGGAGGCTGGAGCCACACAACACCATGACTACGAGCGTGCAGGTAATATGCCATATGTATAGTTGACTGTTGTGTACACTGGTAGTTAATGCATGTGTGAGGTGTGTCCTTGGTTTGTAGCTGTCATCATAGTATTTAATGTGCAAGTGTGATATTCTCATTATCAGCAGCTGACCTGTGAAAGGCAACTGTTGTACTACTGACCTGTATCATACTCAGTAACAATGGCACAGTTGTGCCCACTGACATTAATTTCCTCACTTCTGCAGGTCCCTCCTGTGTAACAGCAATGCAGCCTATCCATGCTGGTGAGTGTGTATTAACAATACCTTTAATAGTCTTGATAGTAATAGTAATATTATGCTCAATCAGTAGTGCTCTGTGTATGCATGCAGGTGTGTCTGTGTCTGTGTGTTGATATCTTGCATACTGAGTAGTGTGCAAGTGTGCAACTGTGTGCAAGTGTGCAACTGTGTGCAAGTGTGCACCTGTGCATGTGTGCACCTGTGCATGTGTGCATGTGTGCACATGTGCATGTGTGCATGTGTGCACCTGTGCATGTGTGCATGTGTGTATGTGTGCACCTGTGCATGTGTGCATGTGTGCATGTGTGCACCTGTGCATGTGTGCACCTGTGCACGTGTGCATGTGTGCACCTGTGCATGTGTGCATGTGTGCATCACTGGTAACATTGTGTAGACATTGTAAACTGTGTTTCCTGTTTCCCTCCAACAGGTTCTGGTGCTGCTCTGGTGTCATGCAGCAGGGAACCTGAATCAGGTGCCATGGGTACTGATAATGATGACATCTGTGTAATGGCACAGGAAGGTGTGCCAGGGTCCATCATTGGTCAGCCAATTGACAGTACACAGCTGTCAACCCCATCAATGTGCACAGTCATCCTGCCAATACATCCTTTGTCACCAATGTCCCTAGGTGATGGACAGGATACAGTGGGCATTGACTAGGGTAATGTGGTATCTGTGGCACATGCTTCCCCACACAGCAGCCATGGGCATGGCCCTGAGATGGTACCACACAGACAGATGTCCAGGGGTTCTCATGGGAGCATCCGTGGGCGTACTGCCCCTGTCAGATGTGCCCACAGAGGTCTTACAACCTCAGCTATGTTTCGGGCTGTCATGCAGGCACAGTCACGTATGGAACGGTACACCAGACAGGGTCTGAGGGAGCTGACAGCATGTCGCACAGCCAAGAGTGACAGTATGCGTGACATTGCGGCTGCCATCCGTAATTTCACCGATGTCATAGACAGACGTTGTGGGGACATATTAGATCAGTTCCACAACTACATGTCCATGAGCCAGGGCAATGGTGGACGGTTGAGGCATTGACATGGGCGTATGCCAGCAACAGCAGCAGCTGGCAGTCATCGCGGATGACAACAGGGCCGCGGCCACCCCCATAGTATCAGCAGCCCCAGCAATGCTGGGTCTGTGCTGTCATCAGACCGCCCCAGGAGACCACGTGCACGTGGCTCTGGACAGGCCCAACAGGGATCTGTGTCCAGTCAATGAACACCTGCTTCTGATGACAGTACCCAGTCTGGATTGGTACCAGATACGGTCCGTAGCACCCCTGCAAGGCACAGGTACCATGTCCGTGGCCAGAGACACTGATCTGTATGACCTGGCAGGTACAGTCTGTGGCTGTCCACAAACACCGGTGTATGGCAGCCATGAGGTGGAACTGTACAGGTATATTGTGTGTGGGAACTACTCAGGCCTCTACAACATTACCCTACAGCCACTACAATTTGTGAGTCCATGTGCTATGGCAGGACCACTCACCACAGCCACAAGGGGGAATTCATATTGCACCTGACCATCTGCAACATGGGTACTCACTGTTCCACACCCGAGGTAGACCACCATTGTTGATATCTGACCATACCCACCTTTCCCTGGACATCCATATCCCAGCCCACCCCCAGACAAGGTTGTCACTGCAAATGAAGTGTATTTATCAAAAGCAGACTTTGCACTTGTGAAGACTGGGGTGGAAGACTTCAAAGGACCCATGCTGGGGGAGTATACAGGCCACTCTGCATAATCCTTGACAATTGCATTCTATGAGCATGTGGAAGGTTTGCATTGATCATGCTATCCCAAATATACCCATGACTCCTCCATAACAGGACACCTGTCAGGTGTACACCAGCCATATATGAGCTGTCCAACAGACGGAGTGAGCTAATACATTGCAGAGCAGTAGCCCACAGAGGGAGGACATCTCTGAACAGTACTGGCACGACACTTCAATCCCTCATAATCATCATGACAAAGTGTTGACAGTGAAATTGTCCAGACACTGCAGATAAGGCTCCCCTCAGTCTGTTATTGATGCCCACTTACTGTTAGAGGTCCTCGCCAACCCTCTTCCAGCACACACCAACAACATGGATGTGGCATAGCAAATTCAACCCCTGGGATCTCCACTGTGTCCCTGCTTGATGGAGGCACAGCACACTAGCCTCAAACGGTGCCTTATGTGACCTACTTTACAGTGGCACAGTAGTCTACTGTACTGGGGAGGCAGATGCCAAGCACACTCTGGCTAAGCTTTCATTCCCTCGGGCAAACAGCCTAGTATTGACCTCTACACCCATATGTTTAATTGTCAGATGCACAATATTTGTTGCTGATAGACTGTTTGCAGGTCTTTATTGCCATAGCCTTCCCTGTTTCTATGAACAACTTGTGTATCTGTGGAAGATATTTGAATATGAGAGGGATCCACTATATCACTTATGTCTCTGTAGTCATTTAACTGTGTGCACTGGGCAGATTGCTGTAATGTGGTTGGTTCCTGGAATAACACGTACAAATACCAGATATGTGTGGCCAACTGCTAAACTGAGATATGGCCTAAGTGTGTGAGCATGCCCAGTTCAGGCTTTCCATGGCATGTTGTCTGACATATGTCTCATTTATCAAAGTGTGCGAGCATGCCCAGTGAGAGCTTTTCATATGTTGAACTCTGCATCCACCACATTTGTGGATGAGTGTGAACTTCAACAATATCTCACGTTTATGGTTGTGTGTTGGGTGTCATGTTGTGTACTTACTGGCCAACTGCTTTGTGTCTGAACACAACAGGGATTATACTGTGCCTGCAGGGTTTGCATGGGATACTTTGCATACAGTTGTCAACATCCTTTCATACTGACCTAACACTGTAGTACCATATAGTGTACTGGTTCAGTACTTTCACTGTGGTGGACAGTATCCTGGGCTTTAGTCCTATCACTGCTTTAAATTTTCATAGTGAGCACAACGGACTGGTTAGGGGCCAGTTGTGCACATATGACCATGTTGCATTATGTTCAGATATGGACTACTTAAACCAGGCTTGTCCAACATTGGTAGTGTATTCCACAACATAGGTGGACATTGGCAAACACTAGCGATGTGCCCTAGGCCATTTCTAATGCTAGTCAGAGAGTGTGTTTGTCCTTCGACACATTGTAACTGAGTTTGCCATGACATATGTCATGGTTAGTATACTGTGCCTCCGTCTACCCGTGACATAACAGTGATACCCAGAGTAAACCTACCATCTCCCATCCACTCATCAAGATTCCTCTTGAGGAGAGTCGATGAGTGACTCTCTGGCTAACCTGTACTGGGAGTTTACTCAAGAGTGGGGTGGCTTCTGTGTTATGGATCATTCAGTACAGCTTGTCCTATGTATGTCAGTGCTGGGGTTCAGGTCTCTCATGTGCATAGCTCACTGCCATTCAGATTGTACAAGGTGCAGCATGTTCATTGATTCCAGCTTGGACATGGCTTTATACATCAGGCACAGCTTGCCTCTGGGCGGGCAGTATGGCAGTGTGTGGAGCTGCAGTTTGTTTAATCAGGCAACACATGGCATCTGTTCATGCTCTTTGATACTTCTGGTGAGGTACTTTTGGGGTCTTTCCAGTTGATGGAGGTGTCTGCTGAGGTACATCCCACAGGGGCCATTGTAGTCAATTGTGACACTGATGAAGGATGACTGCAGAGCCACAATGACCTCCCCTGACCTAGATTTGACTACCTTCATGATTAAGTGGGTATATGGTATGTTTCTGTAACCACTACAGCCACATGCTTGTCCAATGCAAGATATCTATCAACTTGTGTCCCCAGGTCTCTTATTACATCTTAAGTACTTAATGGGTAAACACCTATGTGGTAATTGGTGGGCACTTACTGTATATCTACAGGGGTTGACTATACACTTTTCTGCAATTAGCTTGCTGACATGGCTATGGCACCAGTTGTCTGTTTCTATGTGGCCCTTTTGTGGGATGCTTGTGTCAGCTGGAGGGTCAGATATGGTGGCCAGTTTGTAGTCCTCTGCAAACTTGTTCAGGCACAGTCCTTCCATGTTGGCCTTTACCTATGGGACATATATACCAAACAAGGGAGGTCCCAGGACCGAGCCTTGTGGGATGCCAGTTGTATCTGGTTTGTAGTCTGACATGGCTGCAGCATTTCTGACCATGTCAGTTCTGTCCTTGGTCTGGTTTGCAACCCCTCTACTGACATAGGGGTTTATATTTAAGCTGGTGAGCTTATCTATAATGAACATGTGGGGTATTGTATGGAAGCCTTTTGCAAGGTCCAGCTAGGCTGTGTGGACCACATTCCCCTCATCAATGACCTTAATGACTGTTTCAAATGAGTCAAACATGTTTAAAGGGCAGGATCTGCACTTAAGAAAGCCACACTGGGTAGGGTCCAGTGTCAGTAGGTCCCCAATATCTTTATGTCTGAGGTACATGCTGATCCTTTCCATAGCTTTGCAGACCAAGCTTGTCAGGATTCTGGGGTGGTAGTTTGCAGTATCCATTCAGGCAACACCTTTGTGGAGAAGGACCACTGTTGTTGTACACTGCTGTTTGGGTACATATCCTGTGGTAAGGCTGACATTGAGCAGTAGTGTTATTTGGCGTTCCATTCTTCTTGGAGTCCATGTTGGACTCAGCCCAGGACACCATCTCGTACCATTGATGCTGTGTGTTTTACTTTGTAGATGCTGGCTGTTACCTCAGCATCTGCAATGTCAGGGGGCCAGCACTCTGCTGGGATAGATATTTGGCATTTTGGGGGGGGGGGGGTTTGCACTGCACCTGTCAGGTTGGATGTTGGCAATATGTGTGTGTGTTTGGTATGTTGTTTGTAATATTTGAGTGATTCAGAGCATATCTGTGAATTCCCAACAAGGCTCCTACCATCAGTTAAGAAAGCCTTGTGATTATCCTTAGTGTCCTGTACAATTTGTATCTTCATAGGTTCATAGGTTCATACTAGGCTATCCGCCCTAGGGCATTTATAAGCCTAGCCAGAGTGTGTGTGGCTTTCGCCACCCCTTGCTATGTGAATATTATGGCCATTTAGGATTTACTTCACTGTGCCTCTGTCTGGACGTGACACAGTGAAGACCCCCAGTGTACATCTACGATCACCCATCCACTTGGCAAGACTCCTGTTGAAGAGAGTCAGTGAGGGTCTCTGCCTAACATGGAGTGGGATTCCGTTCCAGGGTGTAGGGAGCCACTGGGTTATGTATCTGTCCCTCCAGCACATCCTATTTCATTATGTGATGAGGTTGACATCTCTCACTCTCACAGCTCCAATGGATTTGGGTTTTCTGGGGTGGAGCATGTCCATTAATCCTGTGTTGGACATGGCCTTGTACAACAGGCATACAACGCCTCTGCATAGGCAGTATGTGACTGCATACAGCTGGGGTGTCTACAGCCAGGCAGCATATGACATATATTTGAGACCCTTTATCCTCTTGGTGAGGTACCTTTGAGGTCTTTCTAACTGCTGCAGGTGTCGGGTAAGGTACATCCCAAATGAGGCATTGTACTAAATTATGGGTCTGATAAGAGAACAGTATAGGGGCATAATGACCTCTGTTGACGTAGATGTGAATCCTTTCGTGATAAGGTGGCCAATATAGACAGTCTTCCTAGCTACGTTGGCAATGTGAGTGTCACATGACAGGTTACTGTCCACTTGTGTCCCTAGGTCCCTGATTACTCCTTCCATACATAATGGATTACCACCTATGTGGTAATTTGTGAGTACCTTGTTTGGTATTTGGTGAGACATTCATACTGTCCAGTGTCTTCAGGATGGCTGAGTGGGGTTCCTGTGTGTGAGAGTGTGGTCTGTAGCAAGCTACAGACTGTACAGCAGTTTTGCCTACGGTTAGTTGCACATGGGTGGTCTCCGATGCTTCGTGCATTGTCAGTTACCTGGACGTGTGGGTATCTGTGCTGAATATGGATACTCCCCCTCCTTTTATGTTTGGTCCAGGTTTTGGGGCCATAACGCATGATATGAGGTATAACCTGGTAGTGCTGGTGTGCTGTCAGGAGCCTTGCTGCAGGTTTCTGTCACTGCATGGACATCGATGTTCTCCATACTGGGGAGGCCTCGAGCATGCATGTTGAGGTTTACACGTCTGGCATTGGGCAGCATTACCCTTATGTTTCTTTCCACTTATGTTTTCTAGGGAGGTGGGTTAGTCTTTTCAGCCCTGCCTACAAAAGGCTCTATGGAGGTGGCAAGAGCCTTAGCCAATATCCAGACGCCCAGGGGTAACAGGTGCAAGCCATCCCTGGCACAGCAGTGTGGCTTGTCAAGCATGACATCCCAAGCAGACAGACATTGGATCCCCTTGAAATGGCACCAGTAATTGTGCCACTTGTTAAAGCTGATCATTCTGTGTTTGTACTGTGGCATCATTCTTGGTGAGGGTAGGATGCTGCACAAGGTCAGTGTCATACCGGCCTGGACTACATAATTGGAGAGCTCATCTATGTCTCTTTTCATGTAGTCCGGGGAGGTACATCTCAGGTCATTCACACCAGCATGGACAATGACTGCATCATATTTGTACTTGCTTTGGGGTGACCTGCGTACTTCTGTTATGTGGTGTATTGTAGCAGTCTACAGGCAGCTTACTGTACCCTTTCCCTTGTTCAGTCTGGTGAGTGGGACAGCAGTGTGTCTGACTATGGAGTCACCTATTACAACTGTATCAGGCATGTTGTTTCTCCTTCTGGCCTGTGACTGTTTGGCACACCAGCTTTGTGTACTATGTGTTGCATGTGCTATGTTTGGAGGTAGTGGTTGCTTGGGTGTCTGCTTTGGAGGCCTCTGTTGATGTGGTGTGTTTGTAATTAGAGCCTCCGGGAATGTTTTTCTGTGTTTATGTCTTTGGTTTGCAGTTGTGATAGGTCTATGTGAGACTGGGTTTGTGGTGTGTGTGGTTACCTTCTCCTCCTGACTAGTTTTGACAGTACTGAGTTGAGAGAGCTCAGTTTGGATGAATGGTTGCATCTCTCACATATATTTGTATTTCTTGGGGGGGTGAGGGTTGTCTGTGTACATGGGGCAGGTGTAACATTGCCTCAAGATTCACAGATTCAACTTGTTGTAGCTGGCCTTAGTGGATTGTATGAGTGGACATATTTTATTGCCATACTACTGATCAGAGATTACTTCCCTTTTTAGGTTTGCTCTATCATGTAGTAGCTTCCTCATTCTCTTGCATGGTTTGGTAATGGCTGGGGTCCACCATGCCAGATGCCTGCGTGTATGGCACTGTGTCTTGGTTTTATTTGAGATTGCATAATCCATGCATTCCTGGCAGTGTTCATGGAATGCCTGTATAACAGGTTCTGAGGTGTGGCCCATATTTTGCACCTGCATAGGGCCTTTAATGGATTCCACATCAGTCTGGAGGAGTGCAACATTTGCTTTACACATGTTTTTCACTGTGGTTTTCTGGCCAGAGACTGTGGTCAGGATGTGTATATCCGGTGTGATTACTCTATGGTCTAATCTTACCAGTGAGGGATACACTTCTCATCTTGCCATCCAGTACCCATGTTGCTGATTATCACATCCAGTATGCTTACCCCTCTTGTGGGAGTGGTACGTTGTTCCTGGGCATTTTGGTTTATGGATTCTAGGAACCTTTGTCCTAGGGTGTTGGAGCTAGAATAATGCTCCCAGTCTATGTTTGGGTATTTTCAGTCACCCAATATAATGTGGTTTGGAGGGTTTGATATATTCATATATTCCAACATAGGCCAAGTGCAGTTCCTGGTGTTAGAACGGTAGTCTGTAGCAGACTATAAACTGGGAGGCAGTTTTAGCCACTGTTACTTGACAATAGCTAGTCCATGCTGCTTCTTGTTGTGGTACCAACATGGGGGTGTGGTTATCCTTGACAATTATTGCTAGTCACCCTCCTTTTGTAGCTTGTTCCATGTTTTGAGGCTGTACAGCACAGTATGAGGTGTAACCTGGTAGTGTTAGGGTGCTGTTGCGAGCCTTGACCCAGTTTTCTGTTACAGGACAGATACCAACATTCTCCATACTGGGGGAGTTTACACTGCATGCATGTTGCTGTTTAGACTTCTGGCATTGGGTAGCATTGCATCTAGGTTCTTATCCCTTGTGATACCTATGGAGGTGGGTTTGTGTTTTGAGCCTTACCTATTCAAGGCACGCTGTGGGTAACAACAGCCTTTGCCAGTATCCATAAGGCCAGGACTGATAGGTGCATGCCACCCCTAGCAGGTGGAGCATCATGTCATGCTCAGCATGTCATCCCAGACTGGCACACATTGGTTCCCCTTTGACTAACAGCAATACTTCAGCCAATTATTGCAATTGATCATCTCATCTTCATATTGTGGCATCATGCTTGGTGAGGGTAGGATGTTAGTCAGGGTTATCAAGTTCACATATACCACATGGTGTTACATTGCTTAACACATGGCAATCATGCCTCAGGTGGTGCTGCAGGGCTGCCTCTGTTGGATGCACATACTACACTCCCTGTACATGTTTGAGAGCAGGTTATGTCATTTTAGGCATCCCTGTTATTATATGAGTGAGTCAGAGAGGGGTATCATTCCCAGGGTTCCTACTGAGCCAGTGTATGTGCTATGCATTGCCTCTTTGTCAAGGCCAGGGCATACTGGGCACGCCTCCTTCTGCCTACTGGGGCAGGCTCAGGTTGTTCCTCCTCTGAGTCATGCTCTGCCTGTGATGGCCTTGGCAATGGTGGGGGGCTGTTTGGCCCGGCCCTATGCTGGTCCTGCTGCAGCTGTTTTCACAAGATCATATTATGTAGCATAGCACATACCATGACAATTTGGGTACATGTAGTTGGTGAGTACTGCAAGGCTCCACCAGATGTGTCCAGACACCAGAACCGTGACTTGAGCAGCCCAAACACACGCTCTATTACATTACGTGCTTGTGCGTGTGCCTCATTATGGTGTTCCTGTTCAGGTGTGTGTGCGTTTCTGATGGGTGTCATCAGCCACGGCTCCAGTGCATAACCTGCATCCCCCACTAGGTGTCCATGTGGGATGTCCCCATTGGCAAATGTCTGGTACAGCTGCGTCAAATGCCAGATATGGGAATCATGGTAGCTCCCAGGGCAGCCAGCACACACATTCATTATTATGCCCTAGGCATCACACACGACCTGGCAGTTGATGGAGGGGAAGCCCTTGTGGTTTATGTAGGCCCTACCCCACTCACCGGCTGGTGCTTTGATGCGTATGTGCAGTCTATTGCACCCACTACCTCAGGGTATTCCGCTATTTGCTGGAAGAGATGCATATTGCTGGCCAATACCTCACGGGCATTGGGGAAATATACATGATCACCGACATGTGCTGACATGGCATCCAGGAACTGGTGCAGTACCCTGGAGGCTGATGCCTGTGATATCCCCATCATATCACCAGTTGGTCTCTGGAAGGTACCTGTTGCTAGTATTCTTAGGCCAACACATACCTTGGTTTCCACTGGGATGGGTTCCCCTTTGTTGGTTCTGTGTGTGAGGCGTGGCCTGCACAGCTCGACAATTTGCTGCAGGAGGTCTCTGTCCACTCTATAGTACTCCACTACCTTCAGCTCATGTAATCCGTGGTAGGTGACCCTGGGCCTGTACACTCTTTTCCGTCTCCTCACTGTGGGTTGTCTGGCACCATTTGCATTGTCACCACCCTCAGCAAGTCGCCTATGTCTCCTTATGACAGCTATGGCAGCCCCTAGCATTTCTGCTCTGAGTTAAGCTTTTTCAGTTTTCACTTCTAATAGCTTACTCCTGTCTTGCAGTGTCTCTTGAGAGAAACATCCTACACTGCTGTTTGCAAAGTTTTAAGTGCTGGGCTGGGCTACTATTCTGCCTGTGTAATTGCCTGCTTCTAATTGTTTTCACCTGCTAGCTCCAGCAGTATTCCCTGCTAGCTTCCTACTAATTCTGTTGCTTCCTTTTTCCTTTCTGTTTCCTCAGGGGGGAGCAACGCGCATACCAGCGGAAACACGCTCACAGTGGCTTACACGTGCGCACACATGCTTACACAGTTCAGAATCTACTTATTCGGGTTAAAACGCGCGCACACCAGCGCAAACAGTCTTACAAGTCTGCCAACAGGCTCTCACATGCTCAGTCTGCCTTACACGCGCGCACACTGCCCTACTCGCGCCTCCTGGTGCGCACACGTGTGCATGCATGCCCAGCAAGAAATTTTGGTGTTGGCAACAGTGTAAACCTTCCATTTCTTGACTTTCCCATGCTTATCTTGTGGCACTCCTCTTTCCATGATATGTGTCTGACATCTGTCATGTAACACTGACCTCCAATGAACTGCATTTCTTTCTGCCATTCCCCCCTGTGATGTCACCTATCTCCTACTCTGTTCCTCCCCCTTATGTAACTCTTACACTACTCAGAATGTGCTCATTTGCTATGTGACAGTGGGATTCAGTATCCTAACACTCATTTACATCAGATTGCCTACTAATGCTTAGTTACATGCCTTAGACTCAGCTTCCCCCCTTAGCAACCACTAAACGGTGGCCATGTTGTTTTTGGTCTGCTGGTCCCTGCATTGTAAATCCATGTATTGCATAAAACCCACATTTGTGGGTTTATAACCTTCATTTTTATGTTTTATATAGCGCAGCCCGTTTGCACGGGGCTGCGCTGCGTTTAAACATCTGCGATCGCCGAAAAAAAAATGTTATTTCTCATATTTGCGTCGGGGTACCTTGCCAATGGCAACATATTTGGCCATTGGCATGCTGCCTGACACATATGCACCCTTTATTTGGAGCTGACATGGCTCCATTGTGTTATTTGCAGAAACGTACTCAGTTGTCAACTGAGTACATTTCTGCAGCTAACACGACTCTTACAGGAGCTGGTTTGTGCTTCGTGGATCACTAATCTACCTCATTTGCATGCCTTTCGGCTGCAAGTGAGGTGATTAGCATATCCACGCCCAGACCGTGTAAGAGACGTTTTAGCTGGTCTCTTACACGGAATTTCGGGCTGTTCCTGGATCGCGAGGGCTGCATGGAGTCTTACACTACTCTTAGACTCCGTGCAAGCCTTCGTGAATCCTGCCCATTATGTATAACATCTGCAACTGCTTTTTCCATGTCTTGTTTTTCGGGTTTGCGAATGTTCGTTGTTGTGCAGTTTCATTGTTATCGTCTCATTTTCATTTTCGGTTATATATTATTCTGTAATCTGAAGTAGACCCAAGTGAAGATGGTATTGCATGAAAAGCTCCTTATATGTTTGTGAGGTGGCTAGCCCTACTGCAAAAATTCCTTTTACTGTTAGTTTCATCTAGCTTCAGTGAGTTGTACCTAGAAATAAACATGGTGTACACTACTAAATAATATGGCCCTGTCTAGAAGAACTATAGACAAATCACTCAACTATTCAGCTGCATTAATTTGTGAGGGAGGATGAGAAATGCATTATGGTTTGCCCAATCTCCTCCTGCAGAACTAACACCACTAAATAGTTAAATTAGTAAGTCCAGAGGACCATCATCTGCCTTAAATAATTAAAGAGTTTAGATCTTTATGTATATCAGTATCTCTGTGTGAAACAAAAATCTAGCATTTGGTCTTTGAGTTAATACCTGTTAAATTACTGTCAAACTGAGATTTCAGTATATGCAAATCTGTAAAACTATAGAAAAATATAAAAGTGTTTGTGAGGAATTTCTGAATTTTTCTGCAACTAAAAACTCTAACCCATGGTGAGAGAATACAGACAAAGACAGTGAAAGCAAAGCATTGGAAAAAGTGTGCCTACTGAGAGCTTTCTATGAAATCTTGCAAAACAGGATCTCATAGAACTCACATTATTTGACTCATTGGAATGATAGTGTGATGACCCTTCTCGATGCAGTCCATGTTTTTGAGATGACCCAGCAAGAACATTCATTCAAAAATATGACAGACATTATTCAGCTTTGTGACAGGAGCACATTTTGTTAGCTGCCCAAAATGAAGTTTTTCTGTTACAGTATTTCAGAGCTGTAATCACTGAGCTCTGAGTACTACTTTTCTTTTACAGTTTCACTACAATAATTATATTACTATATAACTAGCAAGTGAAACTACTTTTTATGACCAGTTTTGTCATGTGTGTGTTTTGTTCCAGCTAGTCAATACTTGCTGTGTTCGTGTACTAACACTGATATATTTTAGTGAGACTGGAATATTTGCATATTTGTTGATCGTTCACTAATTACTTCTCCTCATTAGTATTTTAATTTAATGCTTACTCTCAAAGGTTTCTATTGATTAGTGGGAAATTCAGTTGCACATACATGTTTTTGTTTTATCCAATTTAAAACCTTGGACATTTATGTATCTTTAGTAGAGCCTGTAATTTACTTCTGTAACTACTAGTATATAAAGTTACAGCTAATGTTACTGAATTCTGGTGGAGGTTTGTACAAGCAAAATGAAGTAAGCATGCACAGAAAGCCTAACATCTGAATAGTTTATTCCCATACAAACATTCACTATTGAGTCCAGACAAAGGTAGGTGGAACTCAGACAATTTAAAAGTGCTTTGGTATTGACATGTATTCTTCCAGCATGTTAGGCATCATGATCATGCCTCTCAGGTGCTATTATTTAGACATAGTATTATAATTTTGGAAATCAGTTCCCCCTGCTCCTCCTAGATTTACTGATGTTCCTCATAAAGTCAGACCCATTTATGGGTACATACATTATTAAATACCTACACTAATCGTATACAGAAATTCCCCATTACTAACCATATAAAGCCTAGTATATAAAGATCTCCAGTACCAAAAAATAATAAAGTGTTCTTCTTTTTGACTCTTTGCTACAATTTTTAAAAGGCAGTGCAATGATTTTTAATGCTCAGAGGTTGGGTGGTATGATTACCATATTTTATTACAGGACTATTTACCAAGCAATGGGGCAGCTTACTAGTTAGAATCACTGAAGATAAATGCTGACCTGCATCTGTGGATACCACCATCTAGATTAAGGTGTATAAACTAAATGGAACATTTGAAACATTCACCTGACTCATCATAGCAGCAGAGATGTTCACCCACCAAAATGGATCTAGAATGTTATAAAAGTGCAAATGCATTCAGAGTAATTCTGCATATACCTAATAGCTACATGCACACCATACAAGATTAGCAAATCTAATATATAGCTCTCTACTAAGAGAAGCAACCCAGTATCCACAACTATAAAACACATGCTACCAAGGCAGTACCAATATTGGATACCTTAAGCAAATGTTTTTAACTCAGTATGTCTGAAGACTGAACAAAATAGCCACTGCAGAACAAAACGTGTTCAGACAAGTTAAGGTGATAAAAATGCAAAAATGCCACCATGTATTTGATAAACAAAGAGGATATAACTAATGTAAATTTCCTGAATGACTTTCAAACTATCTGCAGTCAACATAAATGTACATCATTATCCATGCAGCATAAATGCATGCTTGTTAACCATTATTTCCATATGTCTGTAGGACAGAGAATCGAGCACAGGAAAACTATGTAAACAAACAAACATACTACACACATCTCTAACACAAGTAACCAAGAAACATATCTAACACATCAAAGGAAGTGGCATATAAGCCATGAAACCCTATAGCTATGGAAAACTATCACACAGACAATGCCACATAGTAGCTAACAGATATGTATGTGTGACGCTCCACCACTGGACCTGTTATTAAGGAGCCTCAATCCTCACCATTAGCACCAGTGGGGGACATGAACTGGGAGGATGACAAGTACACACACAGTATTTCCAGATGCAGCTCATTGCATCAAGTGCAATTTCCCTTAAGACCACACAGAGACCACATTCAGTCTGGGGCTGGTTTCTCCCTCTTTCTCCAGATCCCCAATAAGACTCCACATTGGCACAGCTATGAAGTTGAGTCTTTAGCCAGAGTTCCAACCCAAGTCTTCCAACACTCTGTCTGTCCAACAAGTGTTTCATGTCCCAGCCCAAGTAACTGACACACACACTCTTGGAGTCTTGGACATTTGTTTTACACACACACACACACACACACACACACACACACACACACACACACACACACACACACACACACACACAAACAAACACACACCTAGGAAACGCTAGCACAGGTTTAATAACTATGCCTCCTTCTGCCTATACTATAAGGTAGTTATCACTGCCACTAGAACCCCTTATCAACTACTTTAAGGTCCTTAACAAAGGGTGTCCAATCTTACTGTGTAATGTTACTATTAATGCAAATGTATGATTTACCAAGAACAATGCTATTAGGAGTGGCCTACACAGTGTCTCCAAATAAAAGGTCTATATTGAATTAGCGAACGCTTAGAAAAGTGAATGCTAATTCATCGACCCCTTTTAAGCGAAAGCTAAAAATCTCAGAACAGTGATTTTTTTCCCAGGGAAAAAAAATCGCTGGTCCACAAAAAAAAAAAAAATTTAAACATTATATAATGTGGAGGGCTTCACCCCCACACCCCTTACTTAAATATACCAACTCCGAGATTGCACCACAGTGGAGGAAATGGCAAACTCCCGAAACCTGCCCAGCTATTTTTTTCCCTGTGTAAAAAATCGCTGTTCCTGGTGTTCGAGACTGTAAGCTTTCACTTAAAAGGGGTCGATAAATTAACGTTCACTTTTCTAAGCGTTCGCTAATTCAATATAGGCCCCCAAATAAATATGCAAGTGCTCTCAGAACTTAAATATCTATACACAGATCAGCCACAATGAAAGGTTTAAATATATTTAATAATAAATAATTGGTCTATATTAGAACACTGAACATTCAAAATATTGAGTGTTTTAATATTGAACCCTATGAATCGAAGATTTAAAACATCGAACATTCAGAATAGCAATTTTTTTCCTAGGGAAAAAAATCACTGTTCCAAAACACATACACACAACGCAAGCACACCAAACAAACAGCAGTCCACACACATACACCTAAACTCTTACACCTAACCCTACACTAAACTATACATACACCACTAACTATCCACTTACCTTAACCCAAACCCTAACCCTAAAGTCCGTCACTATCACACAGTCACCTCACCGGCACCCTAACTCACCTACCCCACCCTAACCCTCACATCCACACAATCGCACACTTACCTGACCAGCGCCCTAACCCTAACTCACCTAACCCGCCCTAAACCTCACTTCCACACAATCGCACACTTACCTGAACTTGACCCTTAATGTTCCACCACAGCGCTGAAAAATACAGAAGCAACAGAAACGGACAACCAAATTCTATCCCTAGGAAAAAAATTAGGTTTTCTGTTTCTTTGATATTTTCATCGCTCGCTGAAAATGGGTCGATATTAGAACACTCGAAATTTTGAACGTTCGGTGTTCTAATATAGACCCTAAATAATAACAGAACAAGACAATACAAAATATATATTTACAGTGGCATCAGAGGTCCAAATCACAGGAAATATTTAAAACAACATTGCAGAGCAGTCTCAAATAAATAAAGAAAAATATCTAAGTTAAGCTTTGCTATATTCTTGACTATATCTAAGGGAATTACTATACCCTAGTTAACTTAAGAAAGGCAGATTTGGTGAATGGATCTTCTCTAGCTGTTGTTGTCAGGTCAAAGACAATATAGAATGGTGTGTCTCTCTCAGAGAGTTTTCAAATGAATATCTCAAATATTACTGCTAGACTAGCTTGCAGAATGACATAATTTCTTGTCATCTGACTTCTAGTACCCAGTCCCAAAACAACCATTGATGGCAGCTGGTAGCATTTAGCATCTACCTGTGAAAATATATAAACCTCAGATCTATGGCAAAGACTGGAAGTCATGAAATAATAAAATACTTCCAAGACAATACAGAAAGCTTCTCAGCACAGACATTGTGTCTCCTTGCTGCCATAAAGTAATTTAATTTCAGCTATTTTTCTAAAATTTACTAGACTGAGGTTAACCTCCTGTATCCCTGTTTCCACTGTTAAACACAATCATTGTGCAAACCCTTTTCAACACACATCTATACAAACAAGATTGATATACACATAGCATACAGTTATAATACATTTGCAACACAAGCATCTTACATGAAGCATGTTGACATTCACAAATTACACATAACCATTTATAAAATTCGAGACAGCTATGCTGGCAGTATCTCCCTTTGTCACACTTCTATATAAATCATGTTGATATTCACACTGATATATAATTATTTACAAAATTCCAGCTAGATGGGCTGGCAGTATCTCCTTTCATCACAGTATGTTTAAAATCCAGTCAATGTACTGTAATTTAAAAAACAGGAAAGGTTTAAATTAACCCACATCCTGAACATAGTAAACAAGCACACTAATCATTTAAAAAGTAACATTATATAAAATATATAACTATATGCAATGACTTTACATAACCCAGTTTTTCATAGATGATAAAATAGACAAAATGTAGAATTGTCAGCATGTCATGCACCTGTTTGCCTTGTAAACAAGATGGGGATGGCTGAGTGTTTTTTTAAAGACTCTTTTTCTATGTTTATGGAACATATAACAGGCAAAGGTGGAACACTAAGTGTTATCTCAAAAATGTAAACCTTTGAGGTGCTGTCAGAATTGTGCTGGTCTACAGAAGTCTGTCTGAAGAAGGTTAATATGACTTTGTAAACTGGGTTGTCCTTAGTACTGCATATAAAACCTACTGTAATACTGATAGACTTTAGTTATCCAACTATGAATTAAGGAAGACTTTTAAGGATTTAAAGCTAGTCTGCCTATATATAACAAAAAGAGATTAAATAGTGCTGATAAAAATGCAAATAGATAATTATGAGTGAAAAAGAAATGTTGAATTCAAATTGGCAGACTTAAAAGATAAGCTTTACTTTGTGTTTATAGTCAACGTTAATAATTTAATGAGGATAACAGTAGCTTTTTAATCAATGTTAAATGTATAGATAAGGAAATGGATATTTTCCCCTGTAATATAGAGGAGTTGCAAGTTTTTCTAAAAATAACGAAGGATGATATGCACTCTTAAATCTACTTGCTCAGTGAGGCAAGATGATATCCCTAGAAGCTAACTCAATAAAATATATAACTGAAATTTCCTTGTTATGTATGATCAGATTTTAAGTACTGCTTATGTTTCACAATTGGGTTAATTTGCACATGACTCTTGTACATAAAGGGGGTCTAGGTCAGAGATGGTGAACTATAGACCAATAAGCTTAACATTTATCACAGGGCAAAGTTTTGAATATTGTTTATTACAAATATTGATAAAGACAAAATAAGTATAGTGATTACACTAATGCAACAGAGAACAGTTTCATGAGGGGTAGGTGCACATTGACAAGTTTCACATCCTTTTATAATATTGTATTTAAAAAATACATCAAGGGAAAACAGTGCAGTTACATACTTGGTTATAAACAAGGCCTTTGATACATTACCATATAATATTATCATCCATAGACTTCAATGGCTGAGAATTAATTCATATGTGATACACAAGCAATAATGCCGAAAAGTATGGGTGTTATTGTGAAAATAATGCCCACCCAGGGGTGCAGCATTGGGCATCAACACCCTAGAAAGAGTATTACTTCCATAATAATACACACCTTGGAGGGCAGTATTGTGCTTACAGAATGGGCGATGTGCAAAATTATTTTATAGTTTTTTAATATAAAATCCATATTTTTATAGATTTTGATGTAAAATAGTTCCTCTGCCTCATTAATCAAACTTCTTTAGTATATTTATTTTTGTTGGAGGAAGGATATTACATCAGAAATATAAAATATGTAACTACTTAATGTCCATTCACACACACACACACACACACACACACACACACACACACACACACACACACACACACACACACACACACACAATCACACAAACATACATTCAAAAGAACAAACATACAGACTCACACAAATATACATAGAAAAATACACATGTACATTAAAAAACACAAACATATACATTGATTTAAACCTCATCTATCAACCTGTTAATGTAAGAAATCTGGACAAAGTCAATAATAGTGGTGGGACAAAGGCATAAAAGTATGACAGATTTTAAATATTGCTCTTTTAGCAATATAGAAAGTTGTCAGAATAATAGATTTTGGGTTATCATGCATTTTCTGAAGGATATGAAGTCTGAAACTAAAAAAAAACATTATTCAGTGACTTTGGTTTTCAATGATTTACTTGAAAACCACAAA
Source organism: Protopterus annectens (assembly GCF_019279795.1). Classification (NCBI taxonomy): domain Eukaryota; kingdom Metazoa; phylum Chordata; order Ceratodontiformes; family Protopteridae; genus Protopterus; species Protopterus annectens. Next base: position 1,130,079,450 of record NC_056729.1, read on the forward strand.
TTATAAGAGGAAAGACCAAAAGTACAAAGCAAAAATGTGGACATTCTGCAAAAATATGGATGTTGAGAGACATGATGTAAACACACACACACACACACACATACACGCACACACACAGCCAAGTTATTTATCCTCCCAATTTTTTTTTTCTTGTGAACAGATAAATGAAACACACAGAGTCTCACACACACACACACACACACACACACACACACACACACACACACACACACACACACACAAAATGCAAGCATTCCAACTCTTTTCACCCTACTCCCTTTACTGTTAGTGGTTTTGCTTTCACTGAGGATTAAAGACAGTCAAAAATGCCTATTAAGAGTTTCATAACTCAATGTTTAACAAATCAAAGCTGATGGACTGCCTGTTGCAGTCAATATTATTGTCTATTTCTCACTCTCTCTGACCCTCACACATGCACACAAGTACACAAGTACACACATTTACACAAACAAACATGCACATACACATACTTATTTTTTCATTTTACGCTCGCTATATAGCAAAGTGATGTTTAGCAAGAGAAAAAAATGGTGGCTGTTTGCTTCTTAACTGTCTGAGCTTCGCCATGAAGCAGTGGACTTGTTTTTTCAGTGGGTTTACCTGTACATTAATTGTCAAATCTGTTAAAGATCTGAGATTAGATATTGGCCAGACACTACATTTTAAAAATGCATGTGTTAAACATTAAGAATAAAGCATTAAGGTAATTATGACTATTATTTAGAACAATAAAAACAAAATATGCCTCAGTATTATCTTCTTTGTATACATTTATGATTAGACCTAGTTTTTAGACCTCTAATCGTTTGCTTAAGAATTCTTGACAAAGGCACAATCAGTTGGGGATAAAGGGCCAAAATCAGAGCCAGATTTTAAATATTGCTATTATAAACATAGAAAGATGCTCTTATAAACATAGAAAGCTGTTAGAATAACACATTTTCTGAAGGATATGAAATCTCATACTCAAATGTCTCATTATATAACGAGCATAATCTACAACTGTTTGCCAGAAAACCACAAAATGCATGATGAACAGACCAAAATATGAAATAATAATATGGATATTCTGTGAAATTCTGGAGAGCTGTGAGGCACGATCCTGAGTTTTTTACCAGAAAATCATACATTTTATGAGGAAAAGGGCAAAAAAATTAGGCAAAATTGTATTTATTTATTTATTTTACATTTGTTGACCGGGATTGTCCAACTGAGCTGAAGAGCCCTTTTTCAGCGGAGGCCCAGGGAGAAAAGCTCCAACATATTATACAATTTTCATTATAAATTAGGAATGAACAGCAATATTACAGGATAATTACAATGTATTAAGTAGCAATACAATGTCATACAGTGTCATTAATCAGGAGTATAGCGTAACTATTTCAAGATGTATAAAAATAAATATGTCATTAAGATGAATATAGTTTTGGGGTAAGTGGTTAAAAAAAACAGTTTTATCATGATGTAGTTGCATGAAGGCAAGACAATTACAATAGAATGTTTCTCTGAGGCAATTTGCTTAATAGATTTTAGAAGACAGTAGAAAGAGTAGTCAAGGAAGATTAGAGAGAGCTAGTGAGAAGAGTGAGTTAAGGGCAGAAAGTAGATTAAGGTATGAGGAGTAGGGGATGTTAAGGAGGGAGAGTGCAGTGGCAGGACCAGTGACTTTTTAAGTGCTCTTTGGTGGATGTCTTAAATTGGTTAGGATGTGTAAGGGTCCTGATTTCCAGTGGGAGCCTATTCCAGGCAATAGTGGGGTGACAGCTGTACATGTTGCGTCCAAATTTAGACTTAGGTTTGTAGATTTGTAGTAGGTCTTGGTTAGAGCCTCAGAGAGGTCTGGAGGAAGAATAATGGGAGATGAGAGGGGATAGTGCTGGGCAGTAGGAAGGCTGGTACAGGACAAAATGGATGATCTGGAGCTGAGAGAGAAGAAGCTGATGGGGTAATTCAAGCCAGTTTAGGTGTTTTAGAGAGAGCAAGTGATGGGATTTGTAGGTTTGTTAGGCAGCAAATCTAGCTATCTTGTTTTAGGTAGATTCAAGTTTGATCAGGAGTGCTGAGTTAAGATTTGTGAGAATATGAGAATTGTACATTAGACTGGGTAGAAGGTAGGTAAGAGAGGGAGTACGCCTAAGAGCTTAGTACTGGATTCTACCTGAATGGGATTGTTATTAAGGGAATGTATGGAGAAGGAGGGTTTAATATTTATGAACTTTTTAGGTAGGAAGAGTAACAGCTTTGTTTTTTTAGGGTTAAGGATGAGCTAGTTGTTGGAGAGCCATGTTTCAACTAAGTTAAAAGATGCCTGAGTAGCTGAGAAGAGCTTAGAGGGAGAGTTGGCTGTGGTGATGACTGTAGAGTCATCTGCGTATTGTACTAAAGATGACTGAGGACAGGAGGTATAGAGCTGATTAGTAAAGATATTAAAAAGTAAAGGCCCTAGGACAGACCCTTGAGGTGCACCCATTTTGACAGGGAGATGAGGGAAGAGTGCAGAGTTCCATCTCACTGATTGAGATCTATCAGTGAGGTAGCTGGAGAACCATGCAACAGTATCAGAGGAGAAATTGAGGTTATGCAGTTTGTGCAGCAGAAGAGAGTGTGAGACAGTATCGAAAGCTTTTGAGAGGTCCAAGAATAGGCAAGAAATAAGCCTATAGTCATCCATGGCTATAGAGACTGTGTTGAGGAAGGATAACAGAGCTGTATCAGAGATGTTCTGCAATGTTCTGGACAGTTATTTATTTATTGATTGCAATTGTTTACCAGCTAAGTGAGCCAGCTTATTTACCTTTTTCACCTACGGGCTGGGACTGAGAGCAGTAAAGACAATAATTTACACAAGTACAATAGGACATTACATTCGTGTATATTAACCTTTACATTTCGAACATACCTCTCATCTTTAACATGTATATATGAGTCCCATAAAATGGCACCGTCCTTTCACTCACTGTGTACTAGGATGAGCTTTCGCTGTCCTGACTAACAGACTGCTTTAGGCAGAATTTTACACAGAGGTGCATTTCATTGGAGCCAGACTGACTTCCTAGTAGTAATTATGTTGATGTATTTAATTATTCATTCATTCTCTTAGACCCACTTTATGCTATTTAGGATTCTTATGGGAGAAGTCAGAGATTTCCCAAGTTATGGAAGCAAGTCATAAAAACTATTTAGGTTCATGGATGTTCCAAGGCCAACTAGTTTTAAGATCATTCACGCCTTTCCAGTACCCTCCCTCAGGCAGCACTTTCTTTCTCTAGGATGGCCATATCTGTCAAACCCAAAGTAAATCTGTGGATACCCATCTAGTCATCTAATTTATTTAAGTTTAAAGTAAGACAGTGAGTTCCACTGCTTAACATGTAGGAAAAGTTTATTCCAGAGTTTTGCGAGGTGCTACCTTATCAGTCTGACTCTCCACTGTGCTACATTTCTGTTCATGGTAATTAGGTTTTATAGTTTTAGTACTGGTTGGAGATATTGGACTTGTAGGGGAATATCAGATCAAGAGCAACTGGGTCTCTAATGGTGCAGTATACAAGACAGAGATTTCCCCTGAAAGACTGTAAGACACTGAATAAAGGGATAGAGTTTCCAGCCTTTCTAGGTAGCTCAGGAACTTTAGGCTTGTGATCAATTTAGTTAGAAACCTCTGGTGTCTTTCTAATTGTTTGATATTATTAATAAGATAAACTCTCAAAGGTGGCATTGTATGAGGTCTCTGGAGTGTGTAGTGTGGAGGGATTGAGATTTCTTTAGATGTAGCATTTCTAATAGAGCTGGAACAGACGTGGCATTAGAGGTTTCTTTTTAAACCTTTTGAACCAAAGATGCGATGAACAAAATTTGCGACTAAAGAAATTCTCTCTCTCTTCATTTTCTTCCTGCATCCTTTCATCGCTTCCTACATGGCCATCACTGCATTGTAAAATCTGTGGCAGAAATAAGCTGCTTGAGTCTCAGAAACCACGAGGTCTTACACGGTGAGAGATACATTTTAGAGCTTTTTCTCCAGTGTCTTGTTACAATTGTAAAAACAAAGTAAAGAAATTCAGTCTTATTTTTTTCTTTCAATGAAGAAAAAAGGTTTTGTCAAAGGCTTAGTGATCTAGCTTGACAAAAAAGTAGCTCCCAATAATCTGAAAAGATAAATGCTTGCAAAAACACGTGAATCATATCTTAGAAAAGTGCCTGTTTCCCTGTCAAAAAAAAAAAAACAAGATAGTCACCTATCCATCTGAAGTTAGATTGTGATGAAAATGAATGAATAAAAGGACTCAGTCATGTATTTCAAGTTGCTACTATCACACATCATACAGCATGCCTCTTCACCTCCACCTGTGAAAGACAGCTACCTTATGGGTATCCATCTGACAACCAGAATACAGTAAAATTATTTTAACATGTTGATCTCAGATGTATATTCACAATATGTGTCCTTAACCCTGCCCCCCAAAATTAGCCACCTATATACATTTCTGATATGTGATTGTGAGAAAAGTGAAAAAAAATATCATGATCATATATTCCAGCTTGTTGCTAAGAGACAGTACACTGCCCCTACACAGGGTATAATCATCTTCTTTGCATACCTCTGAGGTTTGTGTGAAAAAAAGCTAAAGAAATAATTACCACACTGCCACAGCTCCGCATAAGCTACTTTTGCATATCTCTGAGGTTTAGGTGTGAGGGAAGTTAGAGAAATAATGACCACATGTTTTCCAGTGCAAACATGTTATAGTGACCTTCTGTGCACACCTGTTTGCTTTTGTTGTAGGAAGAACTTAAGAAATAACAATCTCACTGTTCCCAACTCCCCACCATCCCCCAAACACAGGCCATAGCAACCTTCTGTGCACACCCCTGAACAGGGCCAGTTGTAGAATAGGTGAGTCCAGAGTAGAAGTCTGTGCCAAAATCCACTTCTGTAACCTGATGTTTGGAAGCTGCCATGGACTAGATGTTATGTAGTGCATCTATCTTATTTTTGAAACATAATGACTTTTAGTGTATGGATCACTGTGATTATGCTCTAAATTTGGAGAAAGGCATGCTTAGTAAGTACAATTCTAACATTTGAAATGTTCTCAAAAAGCTTTCATTAAGTACTTTTTACTGTTGTTAAGCTCTAGTCACACACTAGATCATTAACATCAATCAGCGATCACCACAAAAGAGCAGTGGAACACTGTTAAATACTCCATTTGTTTTTTTTTTTTAAGTCTGAGTGAAGTGTTTAACAATTATAGTTAGGAAAGTGGCCTAATGGTTAAGGTGTTTACCTTACAAACACAAGGTGCAGAGTTTGAGTCTCATAAGGGCTAGCTAGGCTTAAAATGGCTCACAAGGGCAGTTAGCTTAGTACTAATCTATGATCTATGAACAAATAAATGCAATGTTTAACAGCTTACCGCCTCTGATCTGTGGTAGTTGCTCTGTGTGGCAACAGTAAGTGTGTTACAACACTACTGTACTTTTTTTTCTAACCTTTGAGTATATGATGACAGGATCACATACTATGCGAGTACATTATCAGCTTCATTTGTAATTTTCTATGAAATTTTTTTCCAGTCATTCCAAATGTAACTCATATTTATACTACATACATCTTATATTACATTGATGGTTCTGTTATGGCAGCAGACAGCTGAAAAAAATGCCCGTTTAGATTATTAAGTCACGTTTTTGCCTTCTGCTCCCCCCACCAGCTTTCTTCAGCTTCTGGCACCCATGCCTAAAAGTAACTCAAAGCAGCCCCCATTTGTACTACATTGTGCAACTTAGCCCACAGGCATTACAAATTAGCTCAACACTATTGTATATACAAGGTTCCCAAGCTGTGCTTTTCTCAGTTGTATTTAAAACCAAGTTATATATTTACCTAAACAGATATTCATATGCAACTTAACCCACCAATTAACTGATAACTGTCTCAAAAGACTGTTAATCTCGATTTTATTTAAGCTTTGCAACTCTTTACAAATAAAATCAAGCTTCAGTTCACTCTAAACAAAATGGAAGGTCACCATAATTGTCTACACTGTGTTGCCAGCTTCATTGTATTAGGTATCCTCTGAAGCAGGGTAGCAACTGTCATATGCTCCAAGATAATGAATACTTACAAAACACAAATAACACTGTTTATGAGAGGTACATATATTTAAGATATATGCAGTCCTTACTATCATGAAAAAAATACAAACTGTGTACACTGCTCTAAAACACCATATGCTGTTCACCTAAGCCTCCTAGACCTGTAAGGATTATCTCAGCAAAAATGAAAAAAAAAAATAATAATAATAAAAAAAATTAAACATCAGACTTTGGTTTCAAGGTTGAAAATGTGAGTGGTTAAGGACAGAGTTCTAGAGCTAAATCATTTTAAAAATGCATTTCTGAGCAAACAATTACATATCACCTTTAGCTCATCTCACACATCAATGGAGTTACTGTTGCTTTCATGCCCCTGAATAAACAAGCTCCCAAAATGAGACTGAGTATGGATAAAATGTCCTCACATACACATAAAAGATGATTCAAGCATTTCAGCTATGGTGGTAAACTAAAGTATCGCAATACCTATCAATACCAAATTACCCAAATCACCATCGCAGCAGTGTTTGGATGCTACACTGAGAGAAACGGCCAAGCTAACTGCCTCTGTCCATCATGTTACAGTGTTGATGGATACCTTTCAAGCTTCCTAAGTATGAGAAATGAAGGCAACTGTGAAGGGATTGGCAGAAAGCACCAGCAGTTCAGAACAGTATATGCAAGACTTGACCACATAATTTGAAGAAGCTGAACACTAAATCACTTTTCTTTTGGATTTCACACAAAATTTGAATAATCAAATCAATGGTCAGGAAAACAGATGGGTTCCAAAACAATCTACATATACTGGGTTTACAGGAGCAGGATAAGCAAAAAGATATGTTCCATTTCCTTAAAGTCTGGATTCCTGGAACACTCTGATTAAAGCCGTTGTCCAAATTAATGCTGGAGAGAGCTTATATTACTGTAACACACCCTCTGCAAACAGGATTCCCTTCAAAACCAGTGATTGTCCATTTTGTGACCTACCAGCTGAAAGAAAAGGTGTTAAATACTGTTTGAGAGAAGAAAGGCATTCATTATCTGGCCAGTAAGATCCACTTGACAGATTATTCTAAGCAATTCTGGCTTTCTGTAATCCAATTGTTTCAGGAAAATGTTTTAAAACTGTCATACTATATCCTGCATGCCTGCAGGTTGTTTTGCCAGATGATCCACGTCTTTCAACAGGGGGAAGATGTTATTTATTTGAGCGGCAAAACTGCTATAAATATACTCAGCAAGAAGGATTGGTCCCACACTTTAGTTAAAAGAGGGCAAACAAATGAGACTGCATAGGTTCATAGGTAAGTACTAGTCTAGCTACCCTGGTGGGCCATTTAGGCCTAGCCACTTTCCCTTTTTGTGGTCAAAATAACCTATCCCATTTGGTTAGAGATTCGCCTTACCTATCCCATGGCTGATAATTATAGCTTACCCTTAATGAGAATAACTGGGATCAAATCATAAATAATTTGAGGGGACACGTGCATGGGATAAAGCATTTAGGAGCAGCCTCTGTCCATTAGTAGTTCATGGGGCAGTCCTGGAGTAAATTTTCTGTTTCCGATCTGTAGATGTAAGTTGCTGTTAAATATGGATAGGGATGAACTTTGTTTTATATGGATGGGGAGTCTGTTCCACAGCAGAGGTATCCCCTGAAAGATATGCCTGTTCCTGGATATGTACATGCATATTTATCTCCTATTCCAAAAACAAACCAAAACACTCATCTATTGAAGTAGACCCAGGATTTGATTTAATACTAATGTGACATCAGAAACAATATCTTGCCTTTTCTTTTCTTTATCTTGAGAGTTATCAGAAGATTTATAAATCTAAACTGAAGACAATACTATATTTATTTATTTTTATAGATTTAATACATGGTTGCCATTAAACAGAAATAAATGCACTCATATATGACAAAAATGTGTTTTGTTCTAGCATTCATTGATTTTTTTTCATTTATGTATAGAAACTTTGAATGCCATTTACATATGTCATGTTAAACTGTTCCAGGGCTTAATGTTAGCAATACCCAACAGAATAGGACTGGAATGATTACTCTTCACCAGACCTACAGTACTGCGGGGGGGGGGGGGGGCTGGAGGTAAACACTTGCTCCACAATCTTGGAAGTTACTATATTATAGTGTATGTAGTTTTATTTACTTATTTATTTATTTATTTATTTATTTATTTATTTATTTATTTATCCATCTTTGTTTACTAGAAAAGTCCAACTGGGTAATACCCATTTTTAGCACAGGCACAGGGAGAAAAGCTTCATTTGTTTACATTGCATTATACTTAGTTCCAGTTAAACACAGAGTGGTTACATCTTTATTTACATTTATGCACGTACAGTAGTCACATTTATACATTCAAAGATTTTACAGAGGTAGAAGTTCCTAAAGAGAAAGCCTACATACAACTTAGTGGATTGTACAGGCAGCAGTTATATTTAACAATTGTTTTGTCATTTCAGTGAGAGGTTGACGACATTCTGTTTAAGGAAAATATTTGGAGAGTATTGTACTGTGAGCACAAATTCTTAACCCGGCGATAAGCATGTGCAGGACCAGGACTCGTTAAGCTGTTGTTTAAGCAGTGGTTTAAAACTACTGAGTTTGTTGGAGAGTTTTATTTGTGTGAGGATACTATTCCAGAGTTTAGCAATGCATTGGGAGTAGAGCGAGTCTCCTGTAACATTATTTGACTTATGTGTGAGTAGTAAGAATTTGTTACTAGAACAGCAGTCCCTTGCTGGACAGTAGGGCAGTGATATGTTTTGTAGTGCAGGGCATTTTTCTGGATGATGAATGAGTCTGTGTGCTGTAGTTAGTTGTGAATATATTAGTTAGTTGTGTAATTTAAGCAAGTTTAATTGCTTTAAGCTATGAAAATGGTGGGTCTTATGAGGGAGATTGGTGGCAAATATATTTTATTTTTTTATTTATTTTACATTTGTTGACAGGGAAAATCTGACTTGCAACAGCCCAATTTTCAGCAGAGGCCCTGGGAGAAACACTCAAGACGTATCTCTTTGTAACATGGGAGGAAACTCACATGAATGCAGGGAGGACATTCAGACTCGGCACAGAAGGGACCCCCAGCCAAGAATCAAACCAGAAAACCCTTGCTATGAGGTGACAATGCAAATTGCTGCACCACTGCAGCATCCATTTAACTATTTTATTGTAGCAGAAGGCAAGTTTATTTCTTTGAGCATTGTTTATGTCTGTTAGGCTAGGAGTGGTGTATAAGAGGGCTGGCAATAAGAAAGTTGTGGTAAGAGTTTTTTTGCAGTATATGTAAAGAATTCATTGATCCTATAAAGGAAGCCTAGTTTCTAGTGTGTATATTTAATGGTGTGCACTATTTGCTGGTCATATTTAAGAATGCCATATAATGCTTAGAAGTTTACTGTGAGTTATAGTTTCAGTGGCAGTATTATTTGATGACATTATAGTAAGAGACTGTTTTTGATTTTGGCAACTTTTTGAGGTAAAAAAAACATTAACCTAGTTTTCTTGTAGTTCAGCAGGCAGTTTGATTCTTTGAGCCAGGTTTCTACAGAGGTGAAAGATGTTTGGATAATGTATTGTAGTTTATTTATTGTTGAGACTGCACATATTAATGCTGAGTCATCTGCATACTCAACTAAACTAGCACGGTAAGTGGAGGTGTGGAGATTATTAATAATTTTAATTATAGTTACTGATAATAGTTCTTTTTGATCTCGTTTATATTTTTTTGTTTATTTTACCTTGAATTTTTACTGTTTGACTATGTTCTTATCATCAAGCCATGTGTTATCTTATCTAGTTGTTGTTTCATGTAAACCTCACATAAGGTAAAATATTATTACATTAGCGGTCCATGAAGCCTAGTTCCTACAAATATTTCAGTGGGGGATTATACAGTCAGACCAAATAATAGGGGCTCAGCCATTTTTAGTAACTAATCTATACATAAAATTACTTAATATACATGACATAAATTCCCCATTCAAGGGAGCACAACTGCATACCTAGGTTATAATCCATGCCCCAGACATTTCAGCATTGCAGGAAACCCATCTCTCATATAATGAGCACTTTAAACTGAGAATATGGGGATATAATCTAATGGCATCTTCTGCCCACCCCTCAGTTAAACATAGTGGAATGGCCATACTGTTAAGAAAAACTGTCCCCAGTGCATATTTTAGACAGCTTGTCTATGACAGGAGTCAGAGTCGCTAGAGTGAATGTCTCGTCCAGGGGAAGATAGTTAATCTTATTTTCTATAATCTTGCACCCAGCTATAGGCATCAGGTCAGCCCAACAATATTCCAGTATATGCAGGAGAAGAACGGGGTTCTTTAGTAGTGATAAGTGATTTCACCTGCATCACTGATAGTCATGACTCCTTTAGTTCACCCACCCCATTGTCTGCATGTGCAAAGTATTTAAAGATCTGGCCAATGAAATGTCATTTTTGATATGGGTATTTATGTCAATCCTATAAACTCACAATTCATTCACCATTCTCCACAATTCAGTGTCTCTAGTTGAATAGATAGACACACACACACACACACACACACACACACACACACACACACACACATACATATATATATATATATATATATATATATATATATATATATACATATATATATATATATATATATATATATATACATATATAAATATATATATATATATATATATATATATATATATATATATATATATATATATATATATATATATATATATATATATATATATATATATATATATATATATATATATATATATATATATATATATATATATATATATATATATATGTATATACATATATGTAGATTCCCTTCAGTTGATCAAACAGCCAAAATGCTGAAAATCATATGGCCGAGACCATATAACCGACATTTCGGAAGTTCAAACAGTGTGAATGGACCTCGCCATACATCGTGGAATGAGAAATTTGCCATTTTCCTCAATGTAGTCCAATCTCGAAGTTAGTATATTTAATTAACAGGGGTGGGTAGGGGGTGCAGGGGGCTTGCCCCCTTCAAAAAACAAAACAACCAAAACAAAAACATTGTATTTTTTGTTTTTATTTTAGTTTCGAATTTCCGAAATGTCGGTTATATGGTCTCAGCCATATGATGTTTGGCATTTCGGCAGTTCATAAAAAGACACACAGTGCATGGATTTCCAACGAAAATAAGACAACAGCACCAGTTACCAGAAAGGCTGTATAAGCGCTTTAGTTCCTTTATTCCACCATCAAAACGGAACTTCTTCAGATACAAACATAAACATAATTTCCTCCAATTAAATACCAACCAACAAGGAGGCAGGATGGGACTAATGCACTTTATAGGCATAGTACTATGTGGAAAGATTTAAAAACATTTTGTTTCTGTGTGTTGGAAAAGTTCAGAAGGTTTGAGAGAGGTGGAAATTGGTTGAATTGTGTTGAATATAGGGAAATGTTTTGGCAGGTGTTGCTAAATCCAAGTAACCCGCCAGGCCTTAATGACAGAATTTCAATTAGTAGTCTTCTGAATTTGAGGGCAGAAGAAATTTAAAGTTGGAAGTAAATGTAGATTAAAATGTATAGATTAAAAAGTAAAGAACAAAAATGAAAATTAATATAATAAGGGGATATATATGTATATATGACAGTTATTAAAATTGAAGTACATTGCTATGGGTAGGCAATAAAACTAGAAAAAGGTTTTAGTGAAGATGTATGTACTATTAGTGGAATTGTATTATGAGATGCATATGTAGGACTTTTAGTGGGTATTGTATACTAGGCACTTCATGTCAAAACATACTGTATGTTTTATGAATAAAAACGTATATGGGGCCAGTTTCAGATGTTAAGGTTTTTAGATGGAAATACTATTGTGTGTTCTTTTCAGAAAGTATATCATATGTTTGTTGGTTGGTATTTAAATGGAGGAAATGATATGTATGTTTGTATCTGAAGAAGTTCTGTTTTTATGGTGGAATAAAAGAACAAAAGTGCTTATACACCCTTTCTGGAAACTGATGCTGTTGCCTTATTTTCGTTGGAAAGCCTTTCACTGTGTGTCTTTTTATAAGTTGACTGTTTGACTTTTATTGGAATTTCGGCAGTTCAGTCAACTGAAGGTGATCCATATATATATATATACATATATATATATATATATATATATACATATATATAAACTTCTTCATATCTCTAGAGGAGTCAGACAGTGCTGCCCATTAGCTCTGATGTGTGTGTGTGTGTGTGTGTGTGTGTGTGTGTGTGTGTGTGTGTGTGTGTATATATATGCAGATATATCTATATATATATATATATATATATATATATATATATATATATATATATATATATATATATATATATATATATATATATATATATATATATATATATATATATATATATATATATATATATATATATATATATATATATATATATATATATGTATATATCTATCTATATATATATATATATATATATATATATATATATATATATATATATGTATATATATATATATATCTATATATATATATATCTATCTATATCTATATATATCAATGCCTTCATATCTCCAGAGGAGCCAGGAAGAGCTACCCACTAGTACTGCTGTTGTTTATTTTAGCTATAGAGCCATTAGCTATAGCTCTTAGAAGTGCCACATTTATCACATCAGGATAGGGAAGATGATATCATAGTGGGTAACTTGGCATCTTTGCAGACGAATTGTTAATTTTTTTAAAATATTTCCAAGAAAACTCTTCCCCCTTATTAGGGCAAGCTTTATCTGGGTGCAAAATAAATTCTTCTGAATCCATACTAATGTCCTATAATTCTCCTTCCTCTTTTACAAATACAGATAAGTGCAAGTTCACTAGAAATCCCTCATATTTTAAAGATTTAAGTATACTGTTAACCCTTACCCCAAGATAAATCACAGATTAAAACGGTCAATTAATTCAAAAACAATGGGCGAAAGCCTATATGAATGGACCATTGGGAATGTTTCTTTTGATTTAAAACCTTTGCTTCTTAAGATGGTTTTGTATCCAAAGGTATTCTATATTATACAAGACCTTCCAATGAGACTCCCATACACAACATTGTATAATGGGATAAAAAACATTACATTTTTTTGTCCCTATGCTTGCCTAGGGGCTCACTGTGAGTATATTATTATAAGCCTTGAAGCAGTGGGGGTATACACTTTCCCAGTTTATTTTTAGCATATCAGGCATATGATGACTTTTATTTGTCAAAATATAGCCTGCTGTGAGTAGATATAATTGTCAGTGATGTGCATCCATCGCTGTAACTACAAAAGCCACACTCAGATGATGGAAAAGAACGTGGCAGCAATTGGTCATATATGCCACTGGAATGTGCCACTTCAAAAATGTTGCTACCTTTGGTACTTCTCAGTATGTAAATGCATTGTTTTGAGCCATTAGTTCTATTTTCGGAAGCGCAGACCCTATTAATACCCTAGGCTCAGTTCTATTTTCAAAAGAGCAGATTTCTTTAATACCCTAGCCTCCTTAATTTTTCCTTTGGGAGATTATGCTAAATGTTCAGCTGTTTAATTTTTTTTTTCTTTGTCATACATGGTGACATAGAGGAATTCTTTTAACCTTTTAGTTACACTCAAATTCACTGCCCAAGCCTCTTTATTGGAGAATATCCATCAACTTACAGCCATAATACGGATTATTTACAACTCTATTCATTAATACACCATCCTTAGATACTCGAGTCAGTTCAAAAGGACAGAAATTTTCCACTTTTTCATTTTTTTATTGGCAAAAGAACAAAGTAAGTATGCAAATATATAAGTCAGTAGATGTTTTATAACACTTGACACAGCATCATTGCTCAAACTGTCCTCAGATGTTACCAAACATGATGCAGTTTAGAAACAGGCTGTGTTATGCATTTAATTAGCAATGCATGGCAGTGACTGGACAAGTCTAAACAGAGCTTTTCTAACAACTTGTTAGTTAAACCTGGCAGCTTATACAAGACTGCTGTAATAAATATTGCAGAGGGTTTTATTAATGTTAGAAATGAAGTGGTTGACAGCCATAGCAGGGCCAGAGGAAGAAGAGAAGTTGCACCAGGCATAAGTAGATTGGGGCATGCTTGGCTCTTTTGTGAAAGTGCCAGTCAGCTTCTGATCTGTCTCTACAGTAGCACTATATATTGTAAAAGGATTTAAGCAGTCATGATTTCTGATTGCAAACATGGCTGCTAAAATGAGAAGGACGTTCAGTGTGTTTTATGAAGTAATGCAAGGAGTGCCTTAATATAGTCTATCATAAGATTAAATGTATGAAATTAAAGGTATGTAGTGAAAGGTGTGTAGGCATTTTTCATTCCCCTTACACTGTACAGCAAAACACAGTGCCTTTTTTGGTTCAGCTCTGCTTTTGGGGATGAAGCAACCCCTCGGATAGCCAAGGCAGTTGCTACAGCTTAGGAAGGGTTCTCAACGACAGAGCCAAACACACACATTTTAATCACACACTACATCGATTTGTATCTGCCCTGTGGATTAGGGCAGCAAAAGGAATCAATGTCATAGAAGCTGAAGTAGCTGTTCAAGCTCCTCCCCATGACAGCTTGCATGCTTCTCCACATGCATACACTGAATAAGAAAGCACAGATGCCATCTTTTGGGATCACAGCCATGTTAAATTATAATATAGTTAATACAGAACAACATAAATCATTTTGAAATCTGGTACATGACACATAGCTAGCAGTGACCCTAATACACAAACCAGAATATACACACACACACACACACACACACACACACACACACACACACACACACACACACATATATATATATATATATATATATATGTATATATATATATATATATATATATATATATATACACACACACACACACACACACACACACACACACACACACACACACACACACATATATAAAATCGGTATGTGTGTATATATTCTCCTTGAACACTCCCATCTCGGATCCAAATCCTCTGGGATTGTTTCATTACTCCTTCACTGATGTACACTACAGACAACTCTGAATCCTTATTACAATGACTTCTACTATATTGATCTTAGACTAGCCTTGGAAAGGTGCATGTATATAGATAAAACTAATTACTCACCTGCAGGTTGTTGTTGTGTATTTCGGCTTTTCCCGGTTAGGGGTCGCCACAGAGGAACTCTGGTCCGCTAATGATTGGCAGTAGATTTTTACATGCTGAGTTGCCAGCTCTAATGCACAACCTTCAACGAAGGTACGCCCATTCACGCATGTCTCCACACAGAAGACGCTTTAGCTGAGAATCGAACAGGACAACATCTTACTGTGAGGCGACAACGCTACGCAGCACCACCACTGCAGTGTCAATTACTCACCTGCAGGTAATTCTTGTTAAAGGGATAAGTCTCTATTCTTCCAATAACTTGCAGTTTCTTTTATTTGAATATGCTATTTCTCTAACAGAAATCCAGTTCTTCATACTTCCTGGCTTTTGGTAAAATATTATCTTTATATCAGTCTCACATCTTTCCCATTTTTTGCATCAGTGGGACCACCACAATGTATTACAAACATACAGTATATACCTGTGTGTGTATGAATGTATATGATTATATCATCAAATACTGAATGCAACTAAATGGCAAAGCACTACATGCCAAAACCCAAATGCACTATCACACAAAGCACAACATTTCATCACTGAAAACCATGACAGCTACTTAAATGGTACATTATAACCCGAAACACAAACATATTGTAAAATCAGATGAAACCCTTTTTTTGCATGGGAATAAGCCCCCTTGCATGACCCCATACTCCCCAAACTTATATATACTAACTCCATGGTCACACAAACATGAAGGGAGAAATCTTCCAAAAGGAAGGAGTGACTTCCAGAGTACACTGAGAAACCCTCACTATACAAAATAACCACTGACTATCTATTTATTTCTTGCCCTTTTCCTAATTATACTTAAGTTATCCAAACAAAATATCCTCTCCCAATACACAACTAAATATACAGTGACACTTACCATACAATCAACTTTCATGCATTTCACCATCTGTTCAGTCAGCATTTTTTATAAAATCACTCTTCCTGTTGTGCTGTGACCCTTACATACATATATATGTGTGCGCGTGTCTATATATATATATATATATATATATATATATAGATATATATATATACAAAACCGCACTTTTTCGAAGTCTGTTTCACTGACCTACTTAGTGTGCTGCTGGTTGTTTTTTCCTGTATACCGTAGATGTTGTGAAGCCTGACAGAATATAGGGTAGTGTGATCAGTCTTCTTTTTCTGTGTATGGTAGCTTATAATTGCAGTGGTTGCAGGTGTCAAATGTAGAACCCACTACAGTACAGAATGGGGAATCCACCTGTGTTGTCACTGTAGTGCAATTTCGGAGCTGGTATATATATATATAATGTGCGGTGGTTGTTGGGGGTGCAGGGGGCTTGCCTATGTTGTTTTTTTCTGATACATTCCATTATGGTTTCGATGATGTGTTATTCGAAGAGGTGTAGTTTCAGTACAGTAAGCAACAGCTCTACATGTGCAGACAGACATGCAACACACTTTGTAATCTAACATTGACTGGTTTAATATGTAAAATTAGCTACTGTTTAGGATGTGTACTCAGTGATGAATTTCTCCATAAACACAGCCTCCTACATTGAAGCTACATCTGTTAGGCTGTAACTGAACTTTAGACTTTTGTTGTACCAATGTGCTATGTACCCAGTGGATGCATTAAATAGTTCCCTAGTGCATTAGTCTAGTTACTAAATCTTCCAAAAAATATTAAAAAAATGTTTATCATGGCAAAAAAAAAATAACCTCTCCTAGGAGAAAAAAAATCATTTTGTTTATAGTAATAGAACCTGGCATTCAGTGTTCTCTCAACTGCAGCTGGAAAAATATGAGATGCACAGATTAAAGAATCACACATCCTGACAGTACGTCAATCCGAGTTTCAACAATATTCTCACACATCAAGAGACCATTTTACATTGCTATTAATCATGCACAGATTACAGTTTATTAATGGTAACTATTATGAAATGTAAAGCAATAACTTTCAATATCTCAATGCCATCTGCAAATCAGAACTACATACAATACTAAAATGGGAAGTTTTTGGCTGAGACTTTATAATGACTATCGCATTACAAGTTCCAGTCATTTCTCTTATATGTCATGACATCACAAAACAGTGCATGGCCATGTTAATGCAATCACAGACAGCATGAGTAAAAACTGCTTACTGGACATGCCTGAGGATGTGTATAAGGACTAAACTATGATAGTTCAACATCTGTTAAATAGTTTGTTTCATTCAATTCAAAGCACATATCTGTGTGCCTACAAATCACTTACATCATTGTATGTACAATTAATCTTCCAAGAGAACATTGACTTCATTAGTAAGAACAAGTGTTCATTAACAGTATGTTGCTTCCATTCAAATATATAAGCAGCATTCTTTTCGCAATGTAACATAACTGCCTGCATTTTTTATGCATGGAAATTAATCTCATCTACTAAGTAAACAGTGTCCAAACTAATATTTTGATATCTCGCCCTTTCCCTAAATATCTAGCCATTTTTGCACACACAACACTTTCTCAATACAGCCCTTTTATATATCAGTAAATAGGAAGGGGAGGCTTTACAAATTTGGTCCACAGTTTAGTAGAGCTGGTATGGGATAAATAATATAGGTAGCAATGATTTTGAATTCACAGCAGTGGACAAACTTCCAGGAGTATCTGCAAACACTACTGAATACCTGGACAGTCTATGTATGGAGTAGGCATGCAAATGATATGCCACACTTTCTTCCATGATTTACAAACATGGGAATCATGGAGCAATGTGTATTCTTCAGCCAGAAATGTACTTGACTATAACAGGGACATATTGCTCCTAGCACAGTAGGCAAGCTCCTGATGCCTCTATAAAGGTGATGTGCTGCTCAGCAAAGCAACAACATCAATTTTAAAAGAAAGATTTTACAAAATATTACCTTTAAATAAACAGATGAAAAGGCACATCCTGTAGCTGTGTGCATGCAAGCTGATTACCACAGCCACACATTGTCCCCTCCCCCACCACCATAGAGTGATGGTGAAAAAATCTTCAATTGATGGCAGTAAAACCAGCACAAGATTCCTCATTATAGTATTATGCAAATTAACAATTCTCCTCAGTCATTGTCAGGGAGGCTGAAATGTTTACAAACTGCCCCTTGCCAAGTTTGTGGAGACGCAGACAGTAAAAATCTACTGTTGTTGAATCTCTAAAGACACACTTAAGTAAAATTGTGACTGCAGTCATCATCAGGATTGTTATCTCTGCTTTTCTGCTGTTTTTACGTTGTCCCCTCCAATAATGAAATATATCGCAATGAAACTCACCTATGCCACACCCAAACACACACACACACACACACACACACACACACACACACACACACACACGCACACACACACACAAGCATATGTGCAGTCAAACACATACATACCCCCGGATTCACTAATCTTCCATGCAGGACAAGCTTAGTCCTGCACAGAAGCAACCGTTTAGGAACAGTACAGCAGCACGCCATGCATATTAATGAAGGCGTGCTGCCTGAACTCCTAAACGGACATGGAGCATGTACAAGTGCAGGGGGCGTGTCTGAGAGCAGTGCTCTCAAAATATACACATCCCTGCAATCAAGAACAGCAGTTTAGCAATAAAAATAAGCGAGACCGCTCATAGGTGGTTGCATACCCCCAGCAACATCCTCCCAAGTTTATTACAGCAATAGTTAAAATATAAAATATAAACAAGTTAATTTTTTTTTATCAAACAGATAAAATTTAACCATAGGTGCACAGGTTTCCCATTGCTTAGCTATGTATACTGCAACTTAAATGGCACAAGAGGATAAATATCTAGATATACACAAATGAAGCAGTACTGCAATACTGTAGTGGGCAGAGCATTTGCCTTATGAGCAATCATGCCCGGTTTGAGTCTCACTCTAGTACATTCCATTTTCCATGTCAAATCACTTTATGAACAATATTTTTTGTTGCATAACCTACTAAATAACATATATTTGTGAAATGGAGTACTGCATTAAATGCAGATGTGAGGTGTCATTGTAATAATGTTGTAAAATCCACAGATAAACACAAGTGCCCCATACAGTATATGTACACATGAATCAGGGATACAAATTGAAGGTATAATGTGTAATGAATGATAAATCCATAGAGTGTCCAAATCCACCACCTTCCCAAGAACCATTTTACATTTTGGACAGATGACCCCCTGGGACATGTATATTCATCAACCTGAAGTAGATTCATCCACATACATGCATACTCTTACTTGGCAACACTGGGGCTAGACCCCTACCTAGGTATTTTGTGCTACTGATGTGTGTGGCTTTAATTGTACACACCACACAGCGTTTAGGATGAAGTGTGTTCCAGGTTACATGTTACATGCAGAACATCCCCAGGCATGTACAGTATGGTAATGGGGGATGTAATGGTTGTATATGGACAATACATAGTGCGACATTCCATCATATACACATTAAGAAACACATAACAGTCAGACACACATCCGAGAGACCTGGGCCTATCAGTGCTAACTAACATGTCAGTGTGTCCAATGTGTTACAGGTAGGCTACACACAGCATATGCATAACTGGGCTGGTTTGTTTATTAGTTACCTGTATGGTTGATGGTGACAGTGGTCACCATACAGTGGTACATAGGACATGGTGTAATGACAGTATACCCAGCACCCACACCCCACTGTGGATATTGTATGCACTGGAACCCATGATGACACTCTGACATGCCCACCATCACACATTGACCAGGACTGCAATACAACCCCTTGTCCATCCCAATAATGCTACTACAGGGATATGCATCTAATGCACATGCCACAGGCATAGTAGGGTGATGCATTGCCATGCCCCTCCTATGGGCAGCAACATCACTATCCTTAATACTGTGTGGCAATGTGTATTGTATTAGGCGTATGTGGCCTCGGAATGCTGTACCCTACATATATGCACACATGCACACATACACACACTTGCCAGAACTCAGTGGGTATCCCATGCCTGTCAACCCATTTGTACAACAGCGTTGTGCTGGCACTGCAAGGCTCAGGTAGCCCTTAGGGAGAGGAGCCTTATAAGGTACATGTAATGTCTGGTACAGCAGCAACCACATCTAACTATGGCAATGGGTGTTGTGGTGGGTGTGAAGGGCCTCAGGGTATTCCCAACTAAAGGTGTACTAACACATAGACACTGATATCATCAGTAATGCACACATACATATTTGTCAGTACTGAGGTGCATCGCTGCAGGTGTTCATGGGTGTGTACCTGGCTATTGTCCATGGAGAGATGGGAAGTGTAGAGGATGTGTGTACAGTGGTATCATGCCACCTGCCATGTGCCAGCAGGCAATCTATCTACAAACACCACTGTGGTGGCCATTAGGGTGAGAGTGACATGCATCAGCCAATCCCCTGGGTGCCCCCTGTAAATGGCTGGTGAGGTGCTTCAGTTGACATGTATGCAACATGTATTACATAACATGGTTAGTGTCTACCTTGGAGACCTGTACCCAAGCATGTTCTGTTGATTGTGGTAGTATAGTGGAGGTACACATGACATGTGGTGCATACAGGGTGTTGTGTCCTATCTGTGCCAGTTATAACACAGCTGGGCAGACATGTCAGTGTCAGTCAAGCATAGATTGCATGTACGTATTCAAGCTGGATACCTGACATCTGCACATCTGTACAGGGACTGACAGACATCAGCTTGCCAACTAGCTATGCAGTAGGATGAATGTGTTGTCAGATAGACGTCTGACACCGATAGGTATGCCATTACTACAGGTTGGCAGCCCTCACTGACATGTGCTCTACAAAGAGTAGCCAACAGTTAATTTCCACATGTCAGATCATGATCCAGTAAGAAATATATAATGTGACACAGCTCACACACCAGGAACATGACTGTGAGGGCTCGGAGTCCATCTATGCATGCAGGGGTGTTTGTTGCCAGTACTACAATTAGCAATCTACTCTTGCTTGGGAAAGCACTGCCAACAGTAGTAACATTATGATACACTACATGCCAGTGTGACTGCACATAACCTGGGATACTATTCTTGTATGTAAAACATTCACATAGATAAGAGTGTCGTACAGGTCATATAAGCTCTAGTGTCCCAGACAGGAGACTCACACCCCTTGCTACTGTAATGACAGCACATAGACGCATGTTATTTACATGGAATTACATGCACCTATTACCCTGTCATAACCCTGCTATGTTATCAGACTGGGTGGTGGGAACTGGACACCAGGGCTAAGCCATGCTTAGCAGGTGTCAGCATTGCTGCAATATAACAGCTAAGTAGATATGTGCACTGGTAAGTGAAGCCTGCATGGTGTAACAGCCTGTACGTTTAAATGTAGCTTAGCACCACTTAGCTTTGTGCAAACCCACAAAAATGCACATAAAGCTGCTCATAACTGCCTTAACCACTCTGTATCCAGCAGCCCTTGTTTTGCCCAGCAAAAATGTGTGGACATCCTACAAAAGGGCCTTGCTGAGACAGATGCCTGGTGTCAAAGCCATGGCCTCAAGCTCAATGCCAAAAAGTGCATTGTCATTCCTTTTGGTAAAAACTCAGTACCCATGAACTACCACATAGGTGGTAGTCTACTTAACACCAAAAGTGTGATAAGAGACCTTGGGATACAGGTGGACAGCAGTCTCTCCTTTGATAATCACATTGCCACAGTAGTCAGGAAATCCTTCTATGTGGCACACCTCATCACAAAAGGTTTCTCATCCAGGAAAAAAGAGGTCATTGTTCCCCTCTACTCGTCACTCATAGACCCATTATAGAGTACAATGCCCCTTTTGGTATGTACCTCACAAGACATCTACAACAACTGGAAAGGCCACAGAAATACCTCACAAAGAGGATTACTGGCCTCAAAGAGATGCCTTATGCAGACCGTCTCAAAAACCTGCAGCTTTACTCTGTTGCATATCGCCTACTCAGAGGCGATCTCTGCCTAACACACAAAGCTATGTCAAACCCAGAGCTTTTAGACATGCTCCACTTAAAGAAATCCCAATCCCTACGAGCTACACGCTCTAGGGACCTAAACCTCGCCGCCACAATAAACAGAACATGCTGGAGGGATAGATTCCTGTCCCAGAGACTTCCCATACTCTGGAACAAACTACCGATCTATATCAAACAAAGCTCCTCATTAGCACTGTTCAAGAAAAATCTTGATGATTGGATGGGAGATAGGAAATTCACCCCGGGGATCACTTCTGTGGCTCTGCTCGACAGTGGCACAGGAAGATAATTTTCTTGGGTGGCAAAAGCCAGGGTATCTTTGGCTAAGCTTATATAGGCCCTAGGGCCAATAGCCTAGTACCTACCTATGAACCTATGAACCTATGAACCTATGAAAAAAGAGACATCCCTTGCACCCAAGACCCTGTACACTATAGTCACAACAGTTAACCACTAAGCCATGACAGCTGTGAAGACAGTTGTTGTTTTTCCAATACATCTGTCAGTAGACATATTGAATAGTATTGAACAATTGCTGTGACTTCTACAATTGTATAGTACATGTTAGTGATATTACTGTTGCATCACATATGCTGTCATATCTAAATATACACATAGATACATATGGTGTGATACATCTGGGAAGGTATACACAACAGTAATGTTTACACATGACAAGGATATGGATATATACATATACATATGTAGATATATATATCTACATGTACATACACATATATATTCATAGATATGTATTTATACACATCTGTATAGTGCATCATATATATTCATAGATATGTATTTATACACATCTGTATAGTGCATCATATATATGGCCATTTAGAGATCTCTCTCTCTCTCTCTATATATATATATATATATATATATATTTGTACATCATATATGTACATACATATTTATGTCGATATATATGTAGATATCTATAACTTAATGTGCATATATATCTATATATCTGTATATGTATAGACATATATAGATGTGTATTTGTATATATATATATATATATGTGTGTGTGTGTGTGTGTGTGTGTGTGTGTGTGTGTGTGTGTGTGTGTGTGTGTGTGTGTGTGTGTATGTGTGTGTATGTACATATAAATATCCATATATGTATGTAGATATGTATATGTCTATATATCTATATAGATATATGGATATATATATATATATATATATATATATATATATATATATATATATATATATATATACATATATTTATACATATATGTTTACCATATGTTCAGAACATGGAGTGGAGTCATATCTCAGCACCAATAGTCTCAGCCTCTTAGTGCAAGGGAATGTCATGTATGTATAGCAGGTATATATGTAGACTGTTGCTACTGTAACAGGATTTGTCATAACAGACATGTCGTGTGTGGGAGGTCACATCTGCTATTGACATGTATGCCATCAGTTACTGACAGACATCCGAAGGACATCATAGTATAGTACCAATGATAGCACAGTAATGATCTTATGGACTACAGCAGAGATATGACCAATATATGTGGACAGTCTGGCATGCTCTGGTCAGTCCAGAGGTTTACACAAATCCCCTTAGTGTGAGACATGTGAACCAAGCCTGACAATGTGGATGTTAACAGCCATATACATGGATATATCACGCAGGTACTGAACTACATATGCCCACACAGTTTAAGCATTCACACACTCCTGTCTGTCCTGACACATACTAACTGGTGGTGTAGAGGTCACATGGCTACATACTACCCAGTAGTTAGTAACATACATCTGTACAGCATCCCACAGCTTTGTCATAAATACACAACAGGCATGTAACAAAGCACTGTGCAAACTACAGGCAAACTGCCACAACACCGTCCTGCATTTAGTTTGGAGGAATACACATGTACCTGCAAATATAGCAGGCTCTACAGGCATGTCACAGCACAGAGTAACAGACACCTGTGGGAAAGTGCATACCCACAACCATTGTGAATACAGCCACAGCCACATATGGTATGCAGGCTTAATATTACACTATATGGACTGTCTGATCAACACCATTCTCATATGTTTCACTCACACACTAACCCTACATATACTGGGTCATGACACAGTGTGGTCCAATGCCTGTCTGTGGTATGGGACACGTGTGTGTTTGGCCCTACAAACATGTGAGCCAATAGGGTACCATACATTGGAGCAGCATGTAACATCAGATAGAACAGGACCAAAAACAATGACATCTACCACAGTCTGTACACAGGCCAAGGTACGTATTCACAATACACATACTGTCGACAATCACCATATGTACACAGATCCCACTACTGTACACACAACCACAGAATTCCCAGGTTATGTCCTCAGAAATAACTCCTGCTGTGCATAGCATGTCTAGCATCTGATATCTGACTGGCTTGTTATCAGGTATGATGTCAATACATAATGGTGTAGAGAACATATGCATCTCTTACTGCATGACATATGTAAGGTTGACAGACTTGTGGCTGGAGCCATAAACACTGGGCCAATATTGACATGTTGCTGTGATACCCTCATGCATTTACTGTTGTAACAGGGTTTGTTGTGACATATGTCCTATGTGGGATATGAAGTCAGTAACTCACATGGCTGTCACTATGTACTGACTGCAATCCTCAGACTATGCTTCTGCAATTCTAAGATAGGTGAACTGTGAGTAACACAAGACACATGACTCCAAACACTGGCCAGTCTGCAGATAACCCTACAGGTTGGTGTTTCCTCAAACACATAACACTGTCATGACAGGTATTAAATCATGTAGACCAGACATATCCACACAAGCCCTGTTAAACCAACATTGCTCCAAAGGCAGAAGAGCAACACTTACATTCTGTAGTCATGTATGGAACACCCCCTCTTGCTTGTTGGCCTTTCTCCACAGTCCATGTTGTTAGAGGTATATCCCACTACCATCTGTGATGCTGTTTGCCAAACACCGACATGAAGTCCTGCTCACAGTGAATGAAAAGGGCCAACACCCACATGATGTTCCTAGTTATAGGAGTGTGTTTCCATGCAATTGGCTATGGGAATGTTACCACAGCTGTCCCACATGCAATCAGCTAGTGGGGGACTGCAATTCATGCAGAGGCCATCAACTGATCATGAGCATCCCTTACAAAACACAAGCTGCTGCCTAAGGCAAGCAGTTGTACTTCTCCACATCCACCAGAGAGGGAGTGAGAGAGACAGAGACAAAGTAAGACAGGGAGGGGTGGGAGAGTAAAACCTAAGCATGCTTGTGTCACACACTCACCAGTATGGGGTTTCAAACCCCTGTCTGACTATGTATTGCTATCACATGTCAATGCAGTTATTGCATGCACCACAGAGCGTATATGCTGGGGAGCTATCCAAAGGTATATTTGATGGTGAGTGACAACCGCAACAGTGATAAAGGACGGATAAGGTAGGTGTAGTACATGTGCCTGTTCACATGAACAGGTGCCATGGTCAACACAGTCACACTTTCTCAGGGGCTCACACACATTATCACAGTTGGCAGGGTCATGCTTAGACTTCCTAACTAGCTAATTTGCCACAATACAGTAAAACGCAGGTATCACATGCACCATAGGGGTTATCAGGATGATATATGGGAAAAGGGTATGCCAGGGTATCTGACATCAGAAGGCATGCTTCAGTAGGCCAATGGTAGGTGTAGTGAGTGTGAATGGCATCCAAATCATTATACCCCACACACACAGACACAGGTTGACAGTACTGACATGCATGGGTGCATTGCTTCACAGGTGTGTAGTGTCTGACTGTGCTAGAAGGCTGTACAAGGCTAGGTAAAGGGTATACCTTGGCATCAGGCTACATGACAATGGTCTGCTGTGTGGCTCAGGGGTGTAGTGTCTGGATTTGTCCACACAGGTGGGTATTGTATTCACAATCCAGTCATCTGGGTTACTATTGTGGGTGGCCAGTGATGTGCAGTGCTTGCCATGTATGTGTTCTATAGTCCATGACATGGACGGTGTCTAGAATGTGCACACATCCCACATGCATGCTCTGTGACATATGGAAGTGTACCTGGGGTGTCTGGGGCATGTTGTCTACACAGATTGTTATCATCAGATGTGCCATTCCTGGCCTCATGTGGAGAGAACTGGCAATGGACACCAGGTTGACCCTGCACCTACATTGACAGCATGATACAAGTATTCCCTGGTGTCAGTGACATCTGTCCATACAGGGCATGTGAATAAGGCATGGTATGTCCTTTGTGGGTTACATTTGCTGGCTCTACAGTTGTTGCAGGTGTCCAGTGGGGAACATAGTGAAGGAACACTGTATGCAATTATGTGCCTATTGTAGGGATGGAACAGGGTGCCATGTCCTCTGTAGTCCACTGCAATCACACCATGGTTACTATCTGTGGGCAATATGCAGGGAGCTACCAACATAGTGGTTGTTGCTTAGCCGAGTGTGTTTGTGTATAAGACATGGGTTGAGAGTGTTCTCTGGGTAATACAAGGGTTGCCTATATTGTTCGCCAGGCCTTGATGTCACATGTAGGGGTATGGATTGTCTACCCCACCCTCTCTGCTGTTTGACATCTGTTATCCTTGTAAGGCGGACATTGTGACATATAATAGGTCCGCCAAATAAGAAATTTGCAAAACCCACTCCCCAATGAGTCCTGTTGCTACACACTGCCAGCCACCTCTACACAGTATACAAATGACAAACCCACACATACACGCACACACACCAAGTCTCACAGTTGTCATGGCTGAGATTAGAACTCCTATCTAACTAGTACATCATACTACAGCATTACACAGTTATAGCATGCACCATAGAGATTACTGGGCTATTCCTTCCCCAAAGGTATATTTCAAAGTGAGTGACATCAGCAGGCTTTCGAAAGAAGGGCAATGGAGGTTGCAGTAACTGTGAATGGCCTCAAAAGCATTGCTCCTTACACAGACAAACATACACAAACTGCTACACTTGCCATGTCTGGGAATAGAACTCTCACCTAAGAAGTATATCACACTACAGCATTACACAGTTATAGGATGTGCCAGAGAGATTAATGGGCTAATTTTTTCCCAAAGGTGTATTACAAAGTGAATGAGAACAGCAGGCTTGCCAAAGATGGGCAATGGGTGTCGTAGTGACTGTGAATGGCCTCAAAAGCATTGTCCCCTACATGGACAAATAAACACATAAACATCTACACTTGCTAAGTCAGGGAAAATAACTCCTACCTAAGTAGTATATCACACTACAGCATTACGCAGTTATAGGACATGCCATGGAGATTACTGGGCTACTCTTTCCCCAAAGGTGTATTACAAAGTGAATGACATCAGCAGGCCTGCCAAAGTAGGGCAATGGAGGTTGTAGTGACTGTGAATGGCCTCAAAAGCATTGCTCCCTGCACAGACAGACAAGCACACACACAAACACACAAACATCTACACTTGTAGAACTCCTACCTAAGTAGTATATCACACTACAGCATTACGCAGTTATAGGACATGCCATGGAGATTACTGGGCTACTTCTTCCCCAAAAGTGCATTTCAAAGTGAATGACATTAACAGGCTTGCCCAAGAGGGCAATGGAGGTCTGTGAATGGCCTCAAAAACATTGCTCCCTACACAAACAAACACACACACAGACATCTACACTTGCCATGTCTGGGAATAGAATTTCTACCTAAGTAGCATTATGGACTACGGTATTACATAGTTATAGGACACACCATGGAGATTACTGGGTTACTCTTTCCCCAAAGGTGTGTTTCAAAGTGAATGGCATTAGCAACCTTGCCAAGGTTGGGCAATGGAAAGTGTAGTTCATATGTTCATAGGTTCGTACATTGATATTAGGCTATCGGCCCTAGGGCCTATACATGCCTAGACATGACAATTCTCTGGCTATGACCTCCCACAGTATTTACTTCCCTGCAGCCCTGTCTAGCAAGGCAGCTGACATGATCCCCAGGGTCAGTTCCCTATCTCCCATCCAATTGTCCAGGTTCCTTTTTGAAGAGGGCCAAACAGGCACTCTGCATGACATGTATGGGCAGTCTGTTCCAGAGTCTGGGGAGTCTCTGGGTCAGGAACACATTCCTCCAGCATGTATTGTTCATTGTGATGACAAGATTTGGATCCCTGATGCATGTGGCTGTGAGGGTTTGGAATTCTTTAAGTGTAGCATGTCCAACAGCTGTGGGTTTGACATGGCATGGTATGTTTAGCAGAAATCACCTCTGAGAACACAATTTGTGACAGAGTATAGCTGGATGATTTTCAGACAGTCAGCATAGGGCATCTAGTTTAGGCCTGTGATTCATTTTGTGAGGTATGTCTGCAGCCTCTCTAGTTGTTGCAGATGTCTTGTGAGGTACATATGTAATGGGCCATTGTAGTCTGTACTGGGTCTACTGAGAGATGACTACAGTGGGACAATGGCCTCTTTTTCCTGGATGTAAATCCCTGAGTGGGAGGTGTACTGCATAGGTGGGTTTCCTGACTGTTGTGGTGATGTGGTTGTCAAAGGTGAGACCACTGTCCACCTGTGTCCCTAATTCTGTTATCACACTTTAGGTATTTAGTGTACTGCCACCTATGTAGTACTTCACAGGTACAGGTCCCTTCCCAATGGGAACTATATATTTCTTGGCATTGATCTTGAGGCCATGGCTCAGGCACCAAGCATTTCTTTCTGTAAAGCCCTTGTGTAGAATATCCACATCATGTGGGGATTCAATATTAGCTCCCAGTGTGCAGTCATCTGCAACCTTTGTTTGCCAGTGTCCCTTACTGTTGGATTGTACTTTAGAGCAGTAGATGCCAAATAAGGGCAGTGCCAGGACTGAACCCTAGGGTACTCCAACTGTCACTTGACTGGGGCTGGGGTTGGTGTCACCTACATTTACAGTGTGGGTTCTATCAGTACAGCAGTTGGCAGCCCATCGGGTGACATAGGGATTAATGGCCATCTTGATACATTTATCTATGATTCCAGACTGGTAGATGGTGTCGTAGGCCTTGGTGAGGTCCGGTTAGGCTGTGGGAACGATCTTACCCTCGTCCACAGCTCTGGAGACAGATTCACAGTTGTCATTCAGGTTTAGGTGACATGATTGGCCCTTCACAAACCCACCCTGGTTAGGGTCCAGTGTTTGCAGGTTGCCAATGTCTTTGTTTTAATTTCTATGATAATACATTCCATGGCCTTGTAGATCAGGCACATCATACTGCTGGGGCTGTAGTTCCCAGGATCCAAGGTGGATCCCCCATTGTGGACTGGAATAACTGTAGCTGTGCACCACACAGTGAGCACAAAGCCAGAGGTGTGGCTATGATTAGACATGGCACGTAGGTGAGGAGCCAGTTCATTTTGTAGCTCATGTAGTACACAGCCCGGGATGTTGACTGGTCCCATGGCTGCTGCTGTCATAGCTCTGGACAGTGTGGTATTTACCTGTGTGGTCATTATTACCTGAATATGACAATCTTTCCATGTTGCGGTGGGCCCTTTGGGGGTTGGGTGAGGGGTGCAGTTGGCACTGAATAGATCTGCCAGGATATTGGCAATATCACTGTGAGCAGTATATTTAATACCATCCTGTTGTAGCTCTGAGCAGTTCTGAGCATTGCCATTTAGATTCCCCACATAGCTATGGAATGGCTTGCAGTTCTCTTTGACATCTTTAGCTATATTATGTTCATAACTAGCTTTGGTGAATGTTATGAGGGATCTCTGCCTCTTACTGTAGCTGGTAAGGGAGTATTTTGCATCCTGGAAATTCCCCCATTTTGGCAACAGTTTCCTCCTTTTGTTGTACAGTATGGTTATGGCAGGAGACCACCACATTGGTTTCCTTTTCTTGGTGGAGAACGTCTTGGTTCTATATTGGATGGTACGATTCATGCACAAGTGGATGTGCTCATACAGTTCCTTCATGTATGATTCAGCAGTCATCCTTTCAGTTCCCATCTGCATGGGTGTCATGAAGTTAGTCACATCTGACATGTGTAGCATGACATTGGCATTGGAGATGTATGTTATGGAGGTTTCCTTACTGGGGTGTGGGAGAGGGATGTTGATGTTAAGGGTGATTAGCTCGTGGGAAGACCTGACCAACAATGGGGTGACCATAGGTGTGGAGCATTGATTTCCCATTTTGGTAATGACCAGGTCTAGGATATTTGAGCCCCTGGTGGGAATATGGGTTACTTGATCCAGGGCATTGGGAATTATATCTTCCAAGATCTGTTGGGCACACATGTTGGTACACAAGTAGTTTTCCCAGTTAATGGGAGGGTAGTGTAGGTCATCCAGTATTAGGGTGTTTGCTTGTATCATAATATTTCACAGTATGTTTCAAAAGGTGTAGTGGGTATCATGGGGCATGGTGGGGGATCTGTAGCGAGCTATACAATTTGGAATGTAGTCTAACCTACTGTTAGTTGCACCGGGGGTATTTCAGACACATTCTGTTGGGCAAGTAGCCTGGTGGTGTGAATATCCTTGGTGAATATGGACACTCTTCCACCTTTATTGTTTTGGTCCTGGTTTGGTGGCCAACAGGTGTGGTGAGAGCTGTACCTGTTATTGCAGGGGTGCTCTCTGGAGCCTTGGATCAGATCTCTGTTACTGCACAATCGATGCTCTCCATTTTTAAGTGTGCGTAATGACTGTGAATGGCAAATAAAACATTGATCCCTACATACACACATACACACACACACACACACACACACACACACACACACACACACACACACACACACACACACACACACACACACACACAGTTTCACAGCTGCCATGTCTGGGATTAGAACTCCAACCTAACTAGTATATCACACTACAGCATTACGCAGTTATAGGACATGCCATGGAGAGTACTGGACTGCTCTTTAACCAATAGTGTATTTCAAAATGAATGACATCAGCAGCCCTGCCAGAGTAGGGCATTTGAAATTGCAGTGAGTGTGACTGGCCTAAAAAAAGCATTGATCCTATACAGACAAACACACACAGTTGCCACATCTGGGATTAGAAGTCCACCCTAACTAGTACATCACACTATAGCATTACACAGTTACAGGACAAACCACGGAGATTACTGGGCTACTACTTCCCCAAATATGTATTTCAAGGTAAATACATCAGCAGGCCTGACATAGTAGGGCAATGGGAAGTGCAGTGTGTGTGCATGGGCCATAACCCATTCATCTAGAGGCAGACACACAACACTCAGGCAAACACAGGTTTATATTCCACATGTACGTGTATACATCTTCTAGATGACTACTGACTTGTACAGTCATGTTACACAGTTAGCACAAGCACCACAGACACTATAGTGCTGAGGGATACCAGAGGCAAATGTCTACGGTAATTGACATTTGCACATCATGTGGTTTTAGCCAATTGGATGTGTGCTGGGTTGGACAGGCCTCATGATGGGAGTCTCTTTGTCACTGTCACTGTCACTCTGTTCCACACATCAATGTATGTGTCTTTTTGGCCTATTATAGTGTGTTGTCCTTGGATATATGTGTGTATTCTTATCCATTGTGTGTGCAAAGCATGACTGGTGTGTACTGAGGAGTGTATGCACTAACATCTGTGACTGCCAGACATGGGCTTCATTTTTAGTGTGTGAGTATGCCCAGTATGACCTTTCAGTATTTTGTTGTCTGATATGGCCTTCATTTCTCTGTGTGTGGGAGCATGCCCAGTATGACCTTCTGTAATGAATGTGTGAATCCATTCCAGGTAGATTGTACTCCAGTGCAGACTTTTGTGTTCTACACCTACAGCTAGCAAACTGTTTCTGCGGGATATCTGTAGATCGGTTGACAATATGGGGTCAAAATGGGCAAAGGATAGTGGGTTACTGCAGGTAATTGTGTCTATGCTGCTTCTGCTACATGGTCCTGGTGTTAGCAGTTATTCAGACATATGTACTGTTTTACACTGTGATGTTTTATGTCATCAAGTACTGTCAGGTATACATATTTGCTTGCAGTGATGTCCTGGGGAACACAGGGTGAATGCAGTTGTGTCCAGTATTGTGGTCAGCAGCCTACATATTCTTGCGCAATCATGCAATTATGGAGGGGAAGCTGCAGACACTTGCTGCTGGGTCTGTGTAAATGGTTCAGCACCTTGGTACAGTGGTGGCAAAGGATCCCATGCTTGTACATCCATCAACATGACAGTATGGCTTTATCATGCTGTGGCCATACCTCATAGCTGTACAGATTCACACAGGTTACCCAGAGGTATGGGTCATAATTCTGGACATTACCCCTTCACATTGTGGTTTATGAGCAGGTTTGTAGCTACCCATTCTTGTGTTTACAGCCAGGGATAGTATGTGCACATAGATGAGTTTTGGACTTCACACACTCCATGCCGCCCATGCTCCTACCCCCCCATCTGTGGGAAGAAATAGCCAGGGAATTGTTATGGCTAGGCTTGTATAGGCCCTAGGGCCGATAGCCTAAAACCAATTTATGAACCTATGAACTTATGCAAACATTATCTCATCCCAGCAGTAATTTGGTGTTGGTCCTCAGTTTACACAGTAGGACATGGTAGATATGTTACTGTGAATTGTCCACATGGCCTTGCATTTAGGTTCTGTGGACTGTGTTATGTTGTTATTTAGGAGTCCATGACATGAGATACATTGGCAGTACGGGTGAGACCCAGGCCTTTGGCAGAGGTCTGTAGGCCATTTGGTAGTGATGCAGGCCAGCTGTAGCAGGCTGTTGTATTCTGTCACTTCAACAGCCCCAGACTGCAATACACTATATTTCCCTGGGGTGACAGGGTAGGTGTGCAAGGTGTTCATGCCAATACTTTTTGTCATTATTGATCCATTGGTGTGGATACTGGCAGGGTGCTGCTTACAGTTAGGGACACACCTGCATGGGGCACCTATTCTGCATGCTGCATTCTTTAGCTATTACCATACACAGGTGGGAATCATATTGTACTCATTCCCAACAGCAGGGATAAGACTGGAGAGGTACCTGTGGGTGGTGGTGGGGTGAGCTGGGTGCATGTGTGCTATGGACGCTATTTGCATCTGACTCACAAATATGCATGGGGCATTCCACTTATGCTGGCTTGTGCAGGGACATCAGCTGTTTCTCAGTACTTTATTCCTATGACCTTTGTGGTCTGCCAGTGTTTGGCCAGACAACATTGGTATTCCCTACTACAAGCCCAAATAATGTGCTGCTAACCTGTATGTACAATTCCAAGGGTGTGTCCATTTGACAGTTACATATTATACACTGTCTGTCTGGGGTACTTCCCCCTGTGTACTGCTTGTATATCTGGGCCTACATTCATGCCATGTCCATCTTTCAGATGGTGACACATATTACTTCCAAACATTTACTATGGCTTAGTGCTGAAATGTTTTGCTGGGAGGCATTATGTTTGGCACTACAGTTGTGTGAACTTGGCACTGTCATCAGCAGTACTGGGCAATGGCCACCAGGACAAACCTCACCATGCATATATACTGATCACTCTCACAATATACGGCACACACCAATCTAACACACACAGCCCTGCATATTGTACACATGCTACAATCTATCCTGCCACCTTTGCCAGCTCATGTAATCTGTGCTCCACTGTTATACCTACACATACATGTTACTACATTTCTACATAGGATTGGGGGGGCACACCTGACTGTTACTACATTTCTACATAGGATTGGGGGGGGCACACATGACTGTTACTACATTTCTACATAGGATTGGAGGGGCACACCTGACTGTTACTACATTTCTACATAGGATTGGGGGGCACACCTGACTGTTACTACATTTCTACATAGGATTGGGGGGGCACACCTGAGTGTTACTACATTTCTACATAGGATTGGGGGGGCAAACCTGACACTTGTACACATTTGCTATGACTGTACTGGTATTTCAGGTACTTCATTTCATTCTGTATTCTAACCTGTTATGCTGACTAGAGACATATCAATGTTCTACAGGTCTTAGGTTTGATTGACCTACATTTCAGTTTCTGACTTCTTACCCTTCAGAACTAACATCCAACTGCCTGACCTGTTGTAGTCTGTCTGTGTAGGTCTGGGGGGATGTTCTCCATAGCCATCAATCATGGGCCTTAGCACAAGCTTTGTTTGTGTTTGTCTACACCTGTCCTGCTGGCTGAGACTGTTGCTGGGTATGTGAGTCTCCCTGACTGGCATGTGTGTGTCCTATGGACACAAATGTGGCCCAGCACATTTCCTGCATTGAGTTTTGTCACCTTGTCTAGTACTGGCTACTGTGATGACACCAGTATTTGTTACAGATCTCATGCTGCCACAATAGGTGTCTACTATCTGCTGGCATCCCATTCACCCACTCGATTCCCTTGCATGCTCACATCCATACCATAGATACAAGTAACAACACATACTACTCCATTTGAAAATTGGTAGGAAAAGTGACTTACCTTGTGGCTGTGCCAGTATTAAGGATGGTGTTGGAGGGCTGACTATGCTGGATGCACATAGTACACTCCCTATACATGGTTAAGCACAGGTAGTGTCATGTTTGGCATCCCTTTTACTGTATGTACGAGTCAGAGAGAGGTGTCATTCCCTGGGTCCCTACCATGTCAGTGTATGTGCTATGAGTTGCCTCTTTGCCATGGCCTGGGCATACTGGGCATGCCTCCTTCTGCCTACTGGGGCAGGCTCAGGTTGTTTCTCCTCTGAGTCATTCTGTGCCTGTGTAGGCCTTGGCAATGGTGGGGGGCTGTGTGGCCCTGTTCCTGCTGCAGCTGTTTCTGAAGGATCATATTGTGTAGCATGGCACATATGATGACAAGTTGGGTATATGTAGCTGGTGAGTACTGCAAGACTCCACCGGATGTGTCCAGGCACCGGAACCGTGACTTGAACATCTCAGACACATGCTCTATTATGATTCTGGTCTGTGCGTGTGCCTCATTATGGAGTTCTTGTTCGGGTGTGTGTGCATTTCTGATGGGTGTCATCAGCCAAGGCTCCAATGCGTAATCAGCATCCCCCAATAGGTGACCGTAAGGGAATTCCCCATTGGCAAATCTCTGGTACAGCTGCGTGAGATGCCAGATGTGGGAGTCGTGATAGCTTCCAGGGCAGCCAGCACACACATTCATTATAATGCCCTGGGTATCGCACAAGACCTGCAAGTTAATGGAGGGGAAGCCCTTGTGGTTGATCTAGACCCTACCCTACTCACCGGGTGGTGCTTTGATGCATATGTGCATGCAGTCTATAGCACCCACTACCTCAGGGTATTCTGCTATTTGGTGGAAGAGACACATATTGTTGGCCAATGCCTCACGGGTTTTGTGGAAATATATGTGCTCACCGGCATGTGCTGACATGGCATCCAGGAACTGGTGGAGTACCCTAGATGCTGATGCCTGTGAGATCCCCATGATATCCCCAGTTGGCCTTTGGAAGGTACCTGTGGCTAGTATTCTTAGGCCTGCACATACCTTGCTATCCACTGGGATGGGTTCCCCTCTGTTGGTTCTGTGTGTGAGGTGTGACCGGCACAGCTCAACAATTTGCTGTAGGAGGTCCCTGTCCACCCTATAGTGCTCCACTATCTCCAGCTCATGTAGCCCCTGGTAGGTTACCCTGTGTCTGTTCACTCTTCTCCTTCTCACTGTGGGTTGGTCAACAACATTCTTATCCTCACCACTCTCAGCATCTTCCACATGTTGATTTATGATAGCTGTTGCAGCCCCTATCATTTTGTTGCTTTTGTTTGGCAAAATTTCCCTGCTTGTGTACACCGGTGGTGTAGAGTTTGTGGGAAAAAACAGAGGAAAAGGTGTTTGCATAGTTTATAGTAGTGTACTGGGCTGGGCTGGTCTGCTGCCTGTGTAATTGGCTGATTCTGATACATTTCACCTGCCAGCTATGCTAGTTCTCCTCGATTGCCTTCCTACTGCTGTTTTCCCTTCCCATTGCCTTCCTGTTTAAGCCCAGGGGCACGCCATGCAAACACAGTGCTCAGATGTGCATGGAGCTGCTATTTCCTGGTTTACTTTTTTTTTTCTTTAAAACCAGGTGCGCGGTACACACACCCACATAGGCAATGTAAAGAGTGCTAGGCAGCTTCAGACACACCCCCTTGCTTAGCTTTGCTAAGCTCAGGGCAAACCCGAGCCACAGGGCTCCAATAAGCTTACAGTATGCTGACACACCCCTCTATGATGTCAGATAGCTCTTAGGCTTTCAACATGGTCCTCTTGTACTGACACGGTTGGGTGCAAGCTAGCCATGAGGGAGAATTTGGGATTCAGTATCATTCCCCTCATTTGCATAGGATTGCCTGCTAATGTCTAGTTACAAGTCCCACACTGAGCCTTCACTCTTAGCAATCACTATTCACTGGCCAAGTTGTCTCTACCTGCCATTGAGTATAATGGCAAAATTGTAATCTTGGATACAATGCTTATTTCAGTTTCTTTTTTTTTATTTTCTTCCCAATCACATTTGTGCGCCACTTGCCTACACTTAAACAGCCAAAATCAGCTAAAAGAAAAAATAAAAGTTATTTTTTGTAATTTTTGCAACTGTTTTCCATGCCAATGGCCATATATTTGTCCATTGGCATGCTTTCGACATAATGTACAACCTTTATTTAGAGCTGTCATGGCTCCGTTTTGTAGTTTGCAAAAATGTACTCAGTTACTAACCGAGTACATTTCTGCAGACTACACTAGTCCTGCACGGCCGGCTGCCAGCTTCCTGGATCGCAAATTCACCTCATTTGCATGGTTTTCACCTGCAAATGGGGTAATTTGCATACAAGAGCTGTGTCTGTGCAGGAATAGTGCAGGAGGCTCGTGCACGTCCCGGGAGCTTATTCCTGGATCGTACGGTGGCCATATTGCCTCCAGCAGCTGTTGCACTATTCCTGCATGCCATGCAGAGTTTTCTGAATCCTGGGGATAGTCTTAATAGCTATTTTTTTGTATTAATGTGTGTGCATCTGTGTGAGTGTGTACATTTGTTAGGGGTTTGCATTTGGTGGTGTTATACAGCGCCCCCAACACACATAACCCCCCTACTAGACTATGTGATCACGTGCTGCAAATCTTAGTCCACATACATTATAACTAACACCTGCAAATACACGAGTATAAACACTGCAAACTGAGCATCAAATAATTACTCCTGTAAAATTCTAGAAAATTCTAGTGGTCTGTGTTCTCGGGCCTGTGCCCTCCACTCTTCAAGATCAGACAACTGTCTCTTGCATAAGATTAACCAAAAGTAGATGTCAGTGAATAAAAGCAACTTGAAACCAAAAGCACAATTCACTGAAAGCAACCAAGTGGAGAACGAGCCAAAGTTGAATGTTTATTCAATCCACAAATGTAACAAGTGATGTGTGATTAACGCTATGAATAAAAATTGCGTTTTTTATTCATAGCGTTAATCACACATCACTTGTTACTTTTGTGGATTGAATAAACATTCAACTTCTCCACTTGCTTTCAGTGAATTGTGCTTTTGGTTTCATCTTGCATAAGGTTCATAGGTTCATAGATTTATACTAGGCTATCAGCCCTAGGGCCTATATAAGCCTAGCCATAACAGTTCCCTGGCTATTTCTTCCCACACTATTTACTTCCCTGGACCCCTGTCTAGCAGGGTGACTGATGTGATCTCTGGGGTGAATTTCCTTTCTCCCATCCAATCGTCAAGGTTCTTTTTGAAGAGGTCCAAAGAGGCACTCTGCTTGACATGTATGGGCAGTCTATTCCAGAGTCTGGGGAGTCTCTGGGTCAGGTACCTATCCCTCCAGCATGTTTTGTTGATTGTGATGACAAGGTTTAGATCCCTGGAGTGTGTGGCTCTGAGGGATTGGGTTTTCTTTAAGTGGAACATGTCCAACAGCTCTGGGTTTGACATGGCCTTGTATGTTAGGCAGAGATTGCCTCTGAGTAGACAATATGCGACAGAGTATAGCTGGAGTTTTTTTAAGGCAGTCAGCTTAGGGCATCTACTTTAGGCCTGTTATTCTTTTAGTGAGGTATTTCTGTGGCCTTCCAGTCGTTGCAGATGTCTTGAGAGGTACATACCAAACAGGGCGTTGTATTCTATAATGGGTCTAATGAGGGATGAGTACAGTGGGACAATAACCTCCTTTTTTCTGGATGAAAAGGCCTTAGTGATGAGGTGTGCCACATAGAAGGATTTCCTGACTGTTGTGGCGATGTGGTTATCAAATGTGAGACAACTGTCCACCTGTGTCCCTAAGTCTCTTATCACACTTTCGGTGTTTAGTGTACTGCCACCTATGTGGTAATTCACGGGTACATGTTTTTTCCCAAACTACACATTTCTTGGCATTGAGCTTGAGTCCATGCCTCTGGCACCAAGCTTCTGTTTCTGTAAGACCCTTTTGTAGAGTATCCACATCAACTGGGGATTCAGTAATGGCTCCCAGTTTTCAGTCATCTGTGAACTTTGTTAGCCAGAGTCCCTTAGTGTTGACCTGTACTTCAGAGAAGTAGATACCAAACAAGAGCGGTCCCAGGACTGAACCCTGAGGTACTCCACTTGTCACTTGTCTGGGGCTGGATTTGGAGTAGGCTACTTTTACAGTGTGGGTTCTGTCAGTAAGCCAGTTGGCAACCCATCAAGTGACGTAGGGATTAATGTCCAGCTTATTACTAGATACCCATGCCCCCAAAAGACTCATCAAAACTAAAACAAAGATTGCCCCTTGGCTCTCAACTGAATCGAAACTTAAAATAAAACTCAGAAATAAAGCTTGGAATACCTGGCGTACAACTAAAACAATCCTAGACTGTACGAAATTCCAACAACTAAGAAATGCAACGAAAAAAGCCATAGTAGATGACAAA
This sequence comes from Protopterus annectens, assembly GCF_019279795.1. Classification (NCBI taxonomy): domain Eukaryota; kingdom Metazoa; phylum Chordata; order Ceratodontiformes; family Protopteridae; genus Protopterus; species Protopterus annectens. The sequence continues at coordinate 1,130,118,747 of NC_056729.1, forward strand.
AAAAACTTTTACTGTTTGTTACAGAATAAGCACCAAAATAACCCTCAGAAATTCTGGGCAGGCTTGAATAACCTTCTCCACCCAGGTAAATCATCCACTCCAACTCCTGAAACAGCAATGGATAAAGACCCCATAGAAATAGCCAATACCGTCAATATGTTCTTTACAAACATTATTAAAACCTTAGCCAACCAACTATCCTCCCGTAGCCAACCGATCATGGAAAAACTACCACAACCTTTAAAGACCTTCTTCCTAAAAAGTGTCCCTACATCTTCAATAAGAGCTCTTTTACAGAAACTTAAGCCGTCTACCCCCTCTGCAGACCTACTCCCAGCGGAATACCTTCAAAAGCTGCAGATGTTATAGCCTATCCAGTTTCTATCCTCATTAATTACTTTCTCGGAGTCATTAGTACCAACTTTATGGAAAATATCGGAGGGACATCCACTGAACTATCTAACTATAGGTCCATAGCGTTAATGTCCCCATTAGCCAAAATTATGGAAAGATGTATGCACAAACAGCTACTCCACTATCTTATCCATAATAACCTACTAGCCAACTCCAGCATGGTTTCAGACCCAAACACAGTACCACAACTGCCCTTCATTCCTTCACTGACACAATAAACCATAACCGTAATGACAAGAAAGTGTCCTCTGCCTTATTTCTAGACCTATCAAAAGCATTTGATATGGTCAACCATCAACTACTCATGGAAACCTTAAAACCTCTATCTGGATAACTTGACACTAGACTGGTTTAAAGCCTACCTCTCAGACAGGAAACAAGCAGTATTGTGGCAGAATACTCTCCACTTTACTACCAAATACCATTGGGGTCCCTCAAGGGTCCATTTTGGGGCCTTTTTCTCGGTCTTCACATGACCTCCATTCAGTCATTCCTGAGGCCACCTGTATTCAATATGCAGGCGACTCAACACTGGTTTGTTCGGATACATCTCCAGACAGACTATCAACTAAAACCCAAAATTGCTTCACCAAAGTGAAAACTGGCTATTAGGACGACAGTTAATCCTAAATCCTAAAAACTAAATTATTGATCTTTCAACCAACTCACAAAAATCATCTTATTGATGTCTCCATAACATCCAAAAATGGTACTCATTTCCCCAGACCCCCATACGAAATTGCTAGGAGTTACTATTGATAATAAACTGAAATTGACATACATATCAACCTGTCCATCAAAACAGTAAACAAAAACTATAGAATTAAAACTTCCTAACACCAAGTACTAAAATCACCATTGCCACAACAATTTGCTCTCCACCCTTCTTTATTCATCTGCAATATTCACCAATCTTAACAAAACCATACTTGATAAACTATCCAGCTCATATAATCATATAGCTAAATTTGCAGCAGGAACTCCACACAGGACCCATCACTGCACCAACCTCAAAAACCTAACATGGATTGAACTCCCCAACCTTGTTAGAATTTCCCAACTCACTGAGATATATAAAATTTCAAAAACCCCGACAACTGTCCTTCACTTCAGAACCTAGTCCTTCTATACTCTAATCTTAACAGTCAGCCTGCTAAAAGACCACTAATAAAGATGGTCAAAGCTTACAATACTGGAGGAGATGCTCTTTTCCCAACCGTTGAAAAGTCTGGAACTCTCTTCCCACCAGTATTCTTTCCTCTACACCCTACCCCATTTCAAGAAACAACTGTTTCACCACTATCAGAAGCACTGGCTTTGCCAATGCTCATCTCCTGACTGACATTTCTTAGTCTATATTATCTACTTGAATTGTTCATTTTCCTTATATGCATGGTTAATGATTGTTTGTTTGACTTATGACTGTATCTCTCTCTGTAATATTATAATTTTGAAATGTCTGAATTTTTGTATAATAATGTTGGAGCTTTTCTCCCTGAAAAAGGACATTGTATCCAGTCGGATTTTTAAATAAATAAATAAATATCTATGATTCCAGAGTGGGAGATGGTGTCAAAAGCCTTGGCAAGGTCCAGATAGGCTGTGTGGAACACTTTACCCTCGTCCACGGCTCTGGAGACTGATTTGAAGAAGTCAATCAGGTTCAGGAGACAAGATCGACCCTTCACAAACCCAAATTGGGTGGGGTCCAGTGTTTGAAGGTTGCCAATGTCTTTGTTTATAAGTTCCATGATAATACATTCCATGGTCTTGCAGATCAGGCTCGTCAGACTGATGGGGTGGTAGTTCCCGGGATCCAAGGTGGATCCTCCCTTGTGGAGTGGGATAACAGTAGCTGTGCACCACTCTGTGGGCATGAAGCTGAAGGTGAGGCTATGATTAAACATGACACTTAGCTGAGGTGCCAGTTCATTCTGTAGTTCATGTAGTACACAGCCCGGGATGTCATCTGGTCCCATGGATGCTGTATTCTTAGCTTTGGAGAGTGCGTTTTTTACCTGTATGGCTGTTATTACTGGAATTTGGCAATTTTCCGGTATTGAGATGGGCCATTTAGGGGGGGTGGAAGGGGGTAAAGTTGGCACTAAATTGATCTGCCAGGATATTGGAAGTATCCTTGGGATCAGTATGTTTAATGCCATTCTGTTGTAGCTGAGAGCAGATCTGAGCATTGCCACTTAGATTCTTGATATCATTATAGACTGCCTTGTGGTTGTCTTTGGAATCTTTGGCAATTTTATTTTCATAACTAGCTTTGGAGGATTTTATGAGGAATCTCAGCTTCTTACTGAGGCTGGTAAGGGAGTTTTTTTGCATCCTGGGATTTTCCTCTTTTCTGCAGCAGTTTCTTCCTTTTGTTGTAATGTTTGTTTATGGCAGGGGACCACCAGATTGTCTTCCTTTTTTTGGAGGAGAGCATCTTGGTTCTATTTGGGATCATTCATGCATGAGTGGATAGTGCTCGTACAGTGCCTTAGTGTAGGATTCAGCAGTCAAGATTTCAGTTCCCGTCTGCATGGGTGTCATGAAGTTTGTCACTTCTGACTTGAGGAGCATGAATTTGGCTTTGGAGAAGTTTTTTATGGAGATTTCCTTACTGGGGGATGGGGATGGGATGTGGATGTTAAGGTTGATTAGCTTATGGTCAGACCTGACCAATGAGGGGGTGACCATAGGTGTGCAGCATCGATTTCCCATGATGGTAATGACCAGGTCTAGGATATTGGAGCCCTTGGTGGGACTATGGATTAGTTGATCCAGGGCATTGGAATTTATGAATTCCAAGAACCGTTGGGCAAAGGTGTTGGTACACGAGTAGTTTTCCCAGTTAATGGCAGGATAGTTGAAATCACCCTGTATTCAGGTGTTTGGTTGTATCTTAATATTTTCCAGTATGTTTAGAAAGGTGTAGTGAGAATCTTGGGGCATGGTGGGGGATCTGTAGCAAGCTACAATTTGGATTGCAGTCTTACCTAGTGTTAGTTGCACCTGGAGAATTTCAGATGCATTGTGTTGGGCAAGTAGCCTAGTGATGTGAATATCCTTAATGAATATGGACACTCCTCTACCTTTAGTGTTTCAGTCCTGGTTTGGTGGCCAAAAAGTGTGGTAAGAGTTGTAGCCTGGTATTGCAGGAGTGCTCTCTGGAGCCTTGAACCAGGTCTCAGTTACTGCACAGATATCGATGTTCTCCATTTTAGGCGTGCCTCGAAAGAGTGAATTTTGAAGTTTGGACTTCTAGCATTGAGTAGCATTACCTTCAGAATTTGTATGCTTGTACCTGTTACGGTGGTGGCTTTGGCCTTTGAACTTTGCCAAAAAAAGGCACTTTAGGGTTGGCAAGAGCCTTAGCTTGTAACCTGAATCCCAGGGGTGACAGGTGCAGACCATCTCTAGCAAAGCATCGTGGTCTGTCGATCATATCGTCCCAGGCAGACAGATACTGGATCCACTTTGAATGACACCAGAAGCTTAGTCAATTGTTGAAGTCAGTCATTTTGTCCTTATATTGTGGCATCTTTCTGGGTGAAGGCAGGATGCTACTCAGGGCTAGGGTCATACCTGCCTGGGTTACATGATCCGAGAGCTCTTCCATGTCTCTTTTCATGTAGTCCAGGGAGGTACGTCTCAAGTCATTCACTCCAACATGGACAATGACAGAGTCATATTTGTACTTGTTGTGGAGTGATCTGAGTGCATGCGTTATGTGGCAGATCCTGGCACCCGACAGGCAGCTGACTATAATTTTCTCCTTGTTCAGCCTGGTGAGTGGGACATCTGTATGTCTGACTATAGAGTCACCTATGACTTAAGTGTTAGGTACGGTGTCTTGCCTTAGGGGCTGTTGCTGGATGGCACACTGGTGTTGTGAGCTATGTGACACTTTGGTTGTGATTGGTGTTTGCGTTTCAGCTTCAGAGGTTCTTGTTGCTTGGGCAGGTTATAGTTAAGGGCCTCCACATATGTGGATTTAATGTTGCAATGTGTGGGTGGTGGTGGTGTGGGTTTAGAAGAGCTATATGTTGCTTGAGGTGTAGTGCTGGTGTTAACCTTTTCCTGTTGACTGTCTAGCACAATCTTGGGTGAAGAGAGCTTTGCTTCCAGTCTGGCTATGTAAGTGCATCTCTCACAGGTTGTAGTGTTGGGTGGTAGGAAGAGAGGGTTGTCTGTGTACATGAGGCAATTGCTGCATTGCCTCAGTATGCCCAGATTCACCAGGTGGACAGGAGAAATCACCGGAAGCTGACACTTGGACATACGTGGTTTTTGCTTTTTTTACAGGAGTTGTTTTCCCTTGCCTTAGCAAGGTACTTTGCAATTATAGGCTGTTTAGTGCCTATGATTAATTTCTCCTTATTAACAAGGAGAGTTGAGTGCTTGTATCAGTTTAAGGTTTCCTAGTGCTTTCCAGCAGGTATTAGAGCAAGTGCTAATCACAGCGATGCTTAAAGGTAAGATGAAAAAAAATGGTTTATGCTAAACACTGCAGTGTGCACTAGATAAGTTAGATGTGAAAGTAGGTAACTTAAGTTTTATGTGTCTAAATGTTAAGTTTTAGTGGAGAGTCACTATTTCTAAAACAGCAAGATAGATTGAAAGGGGGTGGTCACTTTTGTATTCTGGTACTATGGAATACAGTAGGATGGCCAATACATTTAAATAATTGAAGGGGACTGATTTTGCAAAATGATAATTTTGTGCTTATTCACATAAGCCAGTGAAAGCAGAGAGGAAATGAGACATATGGTCAAATTAACATAAGAGGCAGGCAGCTAGAAAGACAGTGGTATTTAAGAACACAACAGTAAGTGGATGGGATGGTGGGGAAAAGATTTCTACCTGACTCACAAGAGACATAGCTGTGGTCTCTTTTGAAGTTTTAATATGCAGTTAAAAGCAGAATACAAGTAAAACACAAGGTAAAGAAAACAAATCACAGTATTCAAAATATAAAAAGGCAATAAAGTAATACAAATTACAACAAATAAAAAGCAAACTAACTTTTCCTTCACAGCAAAGTGTAGCAGAGTCTGGATGAGCCTTTCTAGTAAAGCTCTGAAATGTTTTATTTTACCCCTTAAATAGAAAGTTTAGTTCTTAGCTCCACCCACTCATTTCACAAATGATTAACCTTAAGTTACCTCTTCTATCTTATGTATGAGTCCTTAATTGATCAGTTCTAATTTCTGCATGACTCACAAGACACAGAGCTGTGGTCTCTTTTGAAGTTTTAATATGCAGTTAAAAGCAGAATACAAGTAAAGCATAAGGTAAAGAAAACAAATCACAGTATTCAAAATATAAGAAGGCAATAAAGTAATACAAAATACAACAAATAAAAAGCAAGCTAACCTTTCTTTCACAGCAAAGTGTAGCAGAGTCTGGTTGAGTCTTTCTAGTAAAGTCATACAATAAGTACCACAATGCAGTCCCAGCTAAAATGATGCCAGTGTATTGACTGAGATCAAAGACTGCCTTTTCAGGAAGTGGTCACTTGAAAAAGTCAGTCTTCCTTATGTAATGTCAGTCCCCATCATGCTGCATTAGCTATAACATTATCAATGTTTCCTGGTGTCCCCACATTGATGCATGTTAACCAACATAGAGATATAATCACACTAATTGTAAATCTATTGCAATGATCACTACAAATCTTGCTATAAAATGGCAATAATATAACATGTGAAATATACCAGGTGCTATCAAAGATGGCAGTCAGTCATTACTACATCACTGTGAAATATATACACATTGTGCCAGTGCTATACACATCTTCTAGCAGCTGTGAGTGGTTCTTTGTAACATCTACTATTTGTCTGAGATGCTTGCTGTGTTCTGAGTTCCTTGATTCAAAAATGATGCAGCTGTACAACGTTATGTGCAGTTGGAGGTCAGTGAACATACATGGAATGCTGCTGTATTTTAGTTATGGCTGTCCTGGACTTTGGATATAACCCAGAAAAGAGGAACACTGAAAAATGTTTGTGAGAATATTTTCTGCTTTATGCCAAACTGTTTACAGAGACATTTAGAAACTGTTCTAACATGATATTGCAAACTTAGTATATGTTGGTGTGTTTGCATACTTCTGTCAGATGCTAATTTGTGGAATGCAGTGATAAAATCCTCACAGTTCAGAACAGTGTAATAATTTCCACAGACAGAGTAGAGGAGATGTGAATGATTCCCTACCTATGTTATTCTGTCAGTTAGCACAGAGGACTAAAGGTTTGACTTATTAATGAGCTGCTTCCTGTGTCAAGGGTGCAGGGTATGAATCTTTCCAGCTTCTTTCCTACTTTGACCTGGTCAAGGCATGTGACAGTCTCCCACTCAGGTATTGTTGACAAACTCAAGAGATTAGGTACAAACCAGTATGTCACCCTGTAGATAGTCAACTGGCACACAGACAGGACCCAGGAAATTAAAATTGGGGAGTCCACATCTACAAAGAGGCCAGTCACAAGTGGAGTCCCTCAAGGATCGGTCCTTGGACTGCACCTTTTTGGCATTTATGTCTCTGAAGTCAAGGCCAATGTCACTGATTTCCGGCTGACTGTATTTGCAGATGGTTGCGAATTAGGAGCTGTCATTGAATCCCACACTGACACAAACGTTCTCCGGGAGAGGCTGTCTCATAATATGAAACTGAATATGAATAAATGCATTCTCACTTCTGATACACAAGTGTTGTGGTACCAGCCAGCGTTGGAGCATTACTGCACCACCTGTATGCTAGGACTGGTATTGCAGGCAGGCTAAATTCAAGCTGTACCAGATGTAAAAACCTCTGTGAAATACCTCACCAGTCTAAAAACTCATGGCTTACAGAGAAAAAAAAATAGCAGTGTCCGAAGTACCATGTTCTCTAAGCAAATATATATGGTGGAAAGATCCTTTGCAATATCACAACAGAAATGTAGTTAAAATGAAAGAAGGAGTCTCAAAGCTACTTCTTGTCTGAAGACATCTCTTTATTTTTAAATACTGCTTTACAGACAGATGAGCGCGGCTCGGATAATGTGTTAAAGCTTGTAGACACATGCACTTATTTCAATTGTTCAGAGATGGGGAGTTCTTTGAAACATGTCTGCCCTGAGGGAAAGTGCCATCGGTGGGGGATGGATCATCATTGGGGGTGTGGTCTAGAACACTGCCTTGCCCATCAAGTTTTACCTGTAGCAATCCCTGCATTCATAGAAATTTCAGTATAGCTTCAGACCAGAAATCTAGATTTAGGATAGCACTGTAAGATGTCAGACGTGCTCTGTAATACTACCCTGTTTTTTTTTTTAATCCTGTATATGGAGTGCAGAATTAGTTATGTACTGTCCTGTTGTACTGCCTATCAGTTTATTTCATGGTAGTAGCCTTTGTTCATACTAACATTCATATTTAGATCCTAACATATTAGGTGTCAGGTCATTAGTGCATATTACTCTGTTTAGAGGTGGTTGTATTAACTAGGTATATCTGTACAAGCATTAAGAATAACAATAGTCTGTCTGCATTCCATTACAAGATGCTCAGGCATACAGATGAAGATGACTCTACAGACAGGTGTATAACGTTTCACAGGTTACCCAGCTATATATTGTAGATGGTGCTGTTTAAAATGTACATATTAACTGGGCTCTAACTCAGCAGGTAAGGATGTAGGCTTTTTTCTGAGTGACTTCAACTACCCAGACATAAGCTAGCAAGTATATAATACCAAAAGCAAATACACCCAGAGATTAATAGAGTTCATAAATGCCAATACACTTCAACAAACTATCCCCCTACCCACCAGAAGTGTTAATGTTCTTGATCTTGTCCTCAATAATATTTCTCCCAGTTGTACCACCCTACTTGTTATCCACTCCCTAGTCAACTCTGTCTATCTTTCTTTGATCTTCTCTATGAATGCCTGCTTTGTGTCCCCTAATAACTCTCCCACTTTCAAGGATTACTTCAAAATCAATTATTTACTGTATACTGATCTGTGTGATACTTCACAAATTGTATAACTTCCCAATGTTCTATCTGAACCTGCTGCCTAGTCCTCTGAATTTTATTCCCTCTTGAGACATACATAACAACCCAGTGCAAGCCTAGTGGCAATTTTAAAACTAAGTCCACATGGTGGCAGTACTACAATAAACAAACTGTAATAAAAAGAAAAATCTCCTGACAATTACTAAAAGATGTTCACCTCATCACTATAAAAAGATTTTAAAAATGGTAAGTCTCTCAGGTTTAGCATAGGAAATGTAAAGTCATAGGATTGCAACAAATTGAAAAGATAGCCATGAGGCCTTCTTCAGCTAAGTTATGAAGCTTAGAATTAGTCAGCTGTACTGAACTTATCTCCAATAGTACCACTGCATTCATAATATTTTAGCAGACAAATTTTCTTCTGGTTTCACTCCACCCACCCTGTTCTCTGTGCACAAGTTCCCTCTTACATCCCCATCAAGATCAACTTGGAAAAAGACCTTTTGGCACTTTTCAAAATTAAAAAAAAGTACTCCTATGGATCCTAACAATACTGATAGATTTCTACTGAGAAATGTTAACTTCCACGTAGCAAAACACCTACAGCTGCTCTTCAGCCTGAGTGTTCCCACTGGTTATGGTCCCAAAATGTAGCAAATTACAGTTGTGGGTCCCTTGCCTAAAGGTGGACCAACTGTTGAATTAGGGAATTACAGGCTTATTAGTCTCACTATTATTATTTGCAAGGCTATGGAACATATTATAACTAAACTAATAAACAGTGATATAGGTGACCTTATATCTCCAAAGACAAATCAGGCTCACATTGTAAAAGGCTGATAATACCTGCTCATCCTGGTCAAGTTCTTTGAAGTGGTTACTGAGGCCATGGAAAAGGGGTATACAGTCATACACTGCTTATCTGGACCTTGGAAAGACCTTTGATACTATACCCAAGCTGGAATTATTGACAAACTCTCTCAGCTGAACATTAACCCATACATAGTTTGTTAAATAGATCATGGGCTATCTGATGGAACCCACACAATTAAGGTTGAGAGTATTTCCTGCAGACAGAAAAATGTCACCAGTGGTATCGTACATGTCTCTGTTTTGGGATCTGTCCTCTTTAGTATATATTTCTCTAATGTAAACACTGATATGAAGGGACTATTGCTAGCAAAGTTTGCTGATGATTGTAAACTTGGAGTAGTTATCAAATCCTTTTCTGATGCTCAAATTATTCAGTAAGTACTGGCCAAAACAAATGCATGGCATATTAATCATGGGTCTACCCTCAACACCAGGAAATGCATCATAGTTTCCATTGGTAAATCCAGCATAACTATTGCTTACAGAATATATAACATTCCCCTTACATTTGACACAATCAACAGAGACTTAGATATGTATGTTGATAATAGGCCCATTTTGATCACCACATCACAATGACTGCTACAAAATCTTGCTCGGCTTATCTTTCTTAGTATTTCTTCAATGTCCATAAAAGTTATAGCCACACTTCATTCATCCCTTATTAATCCCATTATTGAACATAATGCCCCTTTAGCATGTTGTGTACCTCACTAAGCACTTAAACCAGTTTAGGACACCTCAACTTTCCCTTACCCAAAATATTTCAGGTTTTAGTACCCTTAGCTACTCTGATAGACAAAAGTCATATTCATCTACTCAGTGTCAAACAGACTCATGAGGGTTGATCTCCATTTAGCTTTCCATGCTGTGAATGACCCAGCACTCTATGAACTCCTTCACCTAAAGAGAACCAGTGATAAAGCAAACACCTACCTGCTCTAGAGACCTAAACCTGTACTACCTCATCAACAACATAAGATGACATGATAGCTGCCTCGCTCATTATATCCTCCTTTTCTAGAATAGGCTGCCCTTACCTATCAAACTGAGTATTTCCCTAGCAGCATTTAAAACCAACCTGGATGACTGGATGCATGATCAATATTTTTCACTGGAGATATGTGAAGAAAGTCTGCTGAATGGTAGACATTGTTAGTCTTCTACCAGTACTGGGTGATGTGGCTGAGATTCCCAGCAGTCTCATTGTCTATAAGTTTAGCAACATGAACCTATGGAAGGAAGGCAAAGAAAGTAGGTAGCCAGTAAGAAATGCTTCTCAACTGTCCAGATTTTTCCTTCATATTTTTAGTCTGTTCCTCATAAAATTTGTGATTTTCTGACAAATAATTGAGGAATGAAGTATTTAAATATTGGCATACGTTTGATATACATTTGAGTTTCAGATGTCATATCTTTCAGAAAATGCATGCTAACACAAACCCTGTTATTCTAGCAACTTTCTAAGTTTATGAGTGCAGTATTTAAATTCTGTCCCTATTTAGGGCCTTTGCCCCCCCCCCCCCCATTAGTTTAGGTTTTGTCCAGATTTCTTGTGCTAAGATGTTGATAGGTATGCAGAAAGGGGAGGGTGGTATTCACTACATGGAACATGAGAGATCTCAATAACATAGCTAAAGGAGAATCCTAATTCATTGACTAAAAATATTAAGGGGCCATTGTAGAGAAGTGTAGTAGGTAAAGCTAAAAAGGCAAAGACAGGGAAAACTTTATATGAACAGGTAGAAGTGATAACACAACAGGGAAAACTATATGAACAGGTACAAGTGATGAGTATAATTTTTAAAAAAGGACAATTGCTACAGGATAAGGGAAGGAAACAAAGGAAAAAGATGGAAGGAAGGTAGTGCTGATAAGATGCAAGGCAAATAAGCAAGATCACATTTGAGTTACAGTATAAGGGCCACATGAGGGTGATGGTTGAACCATTTGAGCTTTCTTTTGCACACATAGATATGTTAAGGAAAGATGGAGGCAGGGTGATAATCATGTAGTCATGGCATAAAGGGAAGTCAGACCTTTAGAGGGGTAAACTGGTTATATAATGGAGAGAGATAAAGCCTAGAATGGAGAGAGATAAAGCTTAGACTACATCCCCAAATGACCTGTTTGAGTAGTGACATGGGTGCTGGATGGATGAAGCAAGGGAGGATGGGAATGAGCAGCTACTGCCAGATCACTTATTATGGGGGATGTCAGGTCACTGCTATGGTGGTACCTGGAGGAGTACAGATATCTGACCAGCTAAAGGAGCCTAGAATATTTACATTGTTTAGCAGTGAGTTTCTTAACCAGGAGATTGCACATGGAAGGTAATGTACTTGTATATCCCCAGAATCAGCAATTGTGGGCCAGCAAAAGCCTGACTTCCTGTCTAAAATCCAATTCTTGCTTCCAGTGGGGAAGGAATGTAGGTTCATATGTTCATAGGTAGGTACTAGGCTATTTGCCTGTGGGCATTTATAAGCCTAGCCAGAGTGTGTTGGCTTTCGCCGCCCCATTGATTAATTAACTGATCCTCTGTCAAGCAGAGCCAATGAAGTGATCCCAGGGGTGTATTTTCTGTTACCCATCCACTCGTCAAGGTTTCTCTTGAAGAGTGTTAGTGAGGGGCTCTGCCTAATGTAGTTTGGAATTTTGTTCCAAAGCATGGGGAGTCTCTGTGACAGGAATCTATCCCTCCAGCATGTTCTATTTATTGTTGTGGTGAGGTTTAGCTCACTAGAGCACGTGGCTAGCAGTGACTTGGATTTCTTTAGGTGGAGCATGTCCATCAATTCTGAGTTGGACATGGCTTTGTAAGTCAGGCAGAGATCACCTCTGAGTAAGCGATATGCCACTGAGTACAGCCAGAGTGTTTTTCAGTTGGGCTGCATAGGACATATGTTTGAGGCCAGTAATCCTCTTGGTGAGGTACTTTTGTGCTCTTTTCAGCTGTTGGAAGTATCTTGTGAGGTACATCCCAAATGGGGCATTGTACTCTATGATGGGTCTGATGAGTGATGAGTAGAGGGGCACTATAACCTCTTTATTTTTAGATACAAACCCTTTAGTAATTAGATGGGCCACATAGAAGGATTTCCTAACTACTCTGGCAATATGATTGTCAAAGGAGAGATTACTATCTACCTGGGTCTCCAGATCTCTTATTACCTCTTCTTTATTAAGTGGGCTGCCAGCTATGTGGCAATTCGTGGGTGTTTTGTTTTTCCCAAATGGGATGGCTATGCATTTTTTGGCATTTAGCTTGAGGCCATGACTTTGACACCAGGTGTCCATCTCAGTAAGGCCCTTTGGAGGATGTCAGTGTCAGCCAGAGAGTCACTTATGGCTCCCAGTTTGCAGTCATCGGCGAACTTGGTTAGCCATAGTCCTCCTGTGTTTGCCTGTACTTCTGAGAAGTATATGCCAAACAGTAGGGGTCCCAGGACTGAGCCTTGCAGGACACCACTTGTGACTGGTTTAGAGTCGGACCTGGAGCCCGCTATTCTTACCGTGTGAGTTCTGTTTGTAAGCCAGTTGGCAACCCATCTCGTGATGTAGGGGTTTATGTTCAGGCTGGTGAGTTTTTCTGTAATACCTGAGTGAGGAATGGTGTTGAAAGCCTTGGCAAGGTCAATGTAGGCTGTGTGAACAACCTACCCCTCATCTATGGCCTTGGTGACTGTCTCGAAGAAGTCAACCAGGTTTAGTAGACATGATCTGCCCTTAACAAAGCCGAACTGGGTCGGGTCAAGTGTTTGGAGGCTCCCAATGTCTTTCCAGAAGTCTTTTACCTGACAGAGGAAGAAATGGGTCAGATGGGTGCAAGAAGGAGCCATCGGGCAGATCCAGCAGATCCACAAAAAAAAAAAAATACTTTAGGGGATTGTCAAACGTCTATGAAGGACAGGTTGGAGGAAAAGTACTTTTTAAATGTTAGAAAGGTGATATTCAGAAAAAATGGACAATATACCTTCTCTAGTAGTGTATAAAGGTAGAATACTGCAGCAAAGATGGTAAGTGCAGAACTAGGGAAGAGATGAATCTCGGAAAATGTCCACATAATTTTGATGTTTGATGGAGCAGGGAACAAAGATTGAAGTGGCAACTATATGTTATTTATTTATTTATTTACAGATGAAAGAGGACATGCAGTGAGTGACAAGTATGTTGAAAGAAGGAATCCATGAAAAACAAAGGGAAGGGATTAGGGATAAGATTAAATGGGATTCACTGTAAGCAGTCTGGAGAAGTATTATGGAAAGAATGGAACACTGTGACAAATAACTACAGGTGGTGGTGGGGTTAAGTTTAGAGGGAATTTAAGAAGCTACTGAAAAGGAAGTAGACAGGCCAATAGGATAAAGAGGAGAGAGTAATGCAAAATATTATGGGAAATAATGTCAGAACTGGTTGAGAGGAATATGTTATTGTGGGCAAGGATAGAGAAGCAAGGAGAACTTATAGTATCAAGACAGAGAATAAGGTAGATATGAAAAGAACTGTGACTTTTATGAGAGAGGGTAGTTCAAGTTTATCATTCAGAAGTGGAAGAGATTTCTGTTGAAACAGTTAAACAAAAGCTGCATCAAAAACAAAGTATGTGACACAACGTAAAATATAGAAAGGTTAGATATGAAATTAAACAATGAACTAGGCAGAGTGAGTCAAAGCAACAAAACCATGGGATGTAATTAAAGTCCTCAAAAGACATTACAAGTGGAGTTTCAAAAGGTTATTGCTGTGGTGTTGGCACAGGCTATGGTAATGACACTTCATTTGGTATTGTAGGTGAGTGAACTTCCTAAATGTATGAGGAAGGAAACAGCAATTGCACTTCTAAGGGTAAAGTGGCTCTAGAATCCCCTCCCTATTTCCTTACTAATCATGAGATAAAATGTTACAAGCATTCTAACAGCAAGGGTTGTTGGGGTATTATCACAACTTGTAGAATGGTTAGAGGTTGATTTAAATCTGTACATCATAACTCATATGCCGACTACTTGGGTATGCTGGGAAAATTTGTATAAATTTATAAAATGAGTGAAAATAGAGAAGTACCAAAGGTCAATAAAATGTAGTTTTGTGTTTCAAAAAAAAAAAGAAATAATTTAATACAGAGTGAGGCCTTTATACACTGGAGTGGGTGTAAGTGCAGCACTGAATGGAATACTAACAGAGGATATTAGTCTGGAAAGGAGAAAATAGCAAGTAATTCTTATATCACTGATAATTTTTCTGTTAGTGATGTAAGGGGAAGAAAGAGATAAAAAGGTGCATAATGGATATACGTTGACAGAATGATGTGCTGACAGGAGTAAGGACACAGCAGCTAGCGATTTTAAAGGTCTTTGAAGAGTCTAAAAGGGAATACAGAAAGTAACTATATACAAAGAAACTGGAGGTAGTATCTTTGCGGAAGACAATAGGGAAGGTGAAAGGTAGGTGCTGTAAGTGAGGTAGTTAAAATTTGGGTGTCACTGTTTTCTCATTTTGCAAGAAATTAGGCAATACAGTATTACAGAAGGAATAATGGGTAACAGGAATATGCCAGATAAGTGAAGAAAACAGAATAAGTTCAATGTGAAAGAACAACAGTAGTCAAAATAATGATTGTTCAACATTTACTATATTTGGTGAGGCCTATACCACTGTCTCCAAGGACTATATTTTACAGGCATGTCAGATGTCTGTGATAGGTATGTATGTTGTATTAAAGGGGTAATAACAGGATAAGAAAGATTTAGAAAGAAGAGGCAAGAGGGGAAAGAGAATATGTCATATCTGCAGAAGTATATAAAATGATATCTCATATGACTGAGGTAGAGACAACCTGGAATCACTGGGAACAAGATGCTATACAGGTGGATGGAGATCATCATATAGATGGAAGAGGAGCAAACATTTATTGGACAGGCAGTCAAAGGACACTAGAGTAGAGATTTAGATAAGCACAAGAGTCTCAAATGAGGACATCAGAGAGAGAAAGGAAAATAGGCCATACAAGAATGAACATGCCATTGAGAAACGCATGGTAGTTTAAATGTGGGGGATATATGTAGTATTATTGGAGTACTGTTTAAATGCCTCCCTATCTTGAAGTTTGAGATCAAAATTATGTGTCCAGATTTGTCTGAGAAATAAACAGCAAATTATGAAATGCACTGTTAAGCTATTAAAGCACTTTTCCACATGTGTTTTGACCCTGACTTCTTATAACTCTGATACATAAACATACTAACTCCAAAACTGCTGTACCTCAGAGTAGGAGAGGAGCTTTCCAAAGTATCACAGTTACAGACTTAACATATGTCCTGCCATATCCGCACTTGTCATTCTTCTTCCCTGAGGATCAGAGTTCTGATCCCTGAAATTTCAGCAGCCACCCAATAGAAATGAGTGATAAGATGAGGGGACTGGGTGACAGGCAGAAATGTGCCAGAGTAGGGATTAGCGGTCTAAAGTGTGATCACAAATGTATGATCACTTTTATATGCGTAATTGAATTCAGATATCTCAGAGAATTCCTCTTTCTCCAAAGTACAGTAACCTCAGAGTTAATATATATAAGCATTGAGGGCATGGGGAGGACATACCTCATATTGGGAGTTTAAGGACTAAATCCCAACTGAAAAATGCTTATAATGTATTGTAACAAGCTATGATGTTTGGTACTCATAGAATGCAGTTTTGTGAGCAAATATTTTGGCGTAAGTCACTACTGTGTCATGTTTTAGTCATGAAGCTTTGAGGGCTATTTGGCGTAAAGAAAGGAGAGTTGCCATAGTACAAAGGATCAGGAAGTTATTCAGGGAGAGAAAACATCTGAGCAGAAGTCAGAGAAGAGGGGCTGAGGTGTAGGCTAGAGATAGAGGTCAATGGAAGAACTGAAGTAGTGGGTGATGTAGAGGGATAAGGGCAGTAGAAGTACCAGGACAGTGATGTATAGGTTGAAAAAAGTTTGCATAAAAGAAGAGAGAAAGGAAGAAAAGTGAAATTCTGGAAAAGGCATCCATAGAGCTGCAAAGAATGCAGCAGGTTAGAGTGGTATAAGTATTTCTCGAGTGGTACATTACACACCTTAAGACATTTAAATGCAAAATGAAGGCTGCAGGTGAATGCTGAAGATGTATGATGGAGAAGCTGACCAGCTACATATGTGATGTGTCTCTATGGAATTGAAGAGTTTTGGGCTATAATGATGACATTATATAACAAAGCATGTAAGAGGAAGGTTCAGTGGAGCAGAAAGTTAGGCATTTTTGGGATACTGGACATGGGGGAATAGCACTGTTGATTGTACTGGAATCAGTTAAGAATGAGACAGCCTGGCAATAGAAGAATGGCAGAATATAGTAAGAAGTGATAATTTAATAAAGGTGTGAAAAAATATATTTGATAAAGAAATAGTGAATAAACTCATTAAAGTAAGAGATTGTGCAAAAGAGATGTGGGTATGGAAAGAGCAGGGGAGCTGGCATGGGATAGGGCACCCTAAGCAAGATTGTGCAGAAGGGTGCAGCAAAGAAACTAAGAAAAGGGAATGGTACATTGGATATCAGCAGACCGTGCACTGAGGTTAGAACTGAGGGGGGGGGGGGGTTCAAATTAAGGAAAAACAAGATTCAACTTTTTGTTACTAGTACTGTGCTTTATGGCAAACTGAATAAAATGATTTTGTACAAAAAAATAAATAAGTGTATAACATATTCCTGAGTGTTTGCCAGTGTTTGATCTGATGCATTATATGCAGTTGTTATTGACCATTATAACACTGTCAGTATCATAATACGATAAGGGATTCTGATATTAGGGTGGATGTATCAGCTAATACTCTAAATTATGTTCCAGGCTTGCTTTGACAATGTGTTCTTTCATAAGCGATATAGAAAACATACATGCCAAAGCTAGTGATACTCAGAAAAATGATTATTAGTAGCACATTGGGTTCTGTAATTCCCTGTGTAATTGGACTATATCAGACACATGTGGACTCTATGTCCACAGATCCACTATTAAAGTACAGTGGAATGCACACTGTAGTGATGGTTGTGCAGACTATGTGCCACAATATCAACCTACTGGACAAGATGAACAGGTCAGAAAGCAAGAGGGTGTTCCTGCTGGAGGGTTGGTAGTGCAGATTCACTCAATACTGATGGTGGGCTATGCGGTCTGCCTTTGTATATCTATACTCTTGTACACTCAAATGACTGGATATATCCTACCTTCTTAAAGGACCACTACTCAAGTTCCACTACTCTAAAACTACCAGAATAAACCCTGAACAATTCATAAATGTTAATGGTAGCTTTCCCCAAAATAACTCTTACTGGCGGCATCTGAATGTACAAATGAATCCAAAAACTGCAAAGTACAGGTAAAAATTTTTTTTCCAGGGAAAAGTTATTTGTACCTTTATCCCACAACACCTTGCTTCTGTATAAACTAACTCCAAGGTAATTCTACCATGGTGAAAATAGAACAACAGGAAGTTTGTAAAATCATTTGTTCTACTTCCTCCATAATTGTTCCATTCCCTCCACAGTTATGTGACCTTCAGATAAGCCACATTAAAACATTTAAAATACATATCACTTCCTGACTAAGAAGTACTCTAAGACAATCTACATATATGTGTATATATATATATATATATATATATATATATATATATATATATATATATATATATATATTCTTCTTCTGGCTTTGTCCCGGTTAGGGGTCACCAAAACAGATCACCATCCGCTCATGATTGGCAGTGGAGTTTTACAGTGTCGAGTTTCCAGCCCAGCACCCAACCTTCCAGAGAAGGCACACACATGCATGCACTCACACCTAGGGCCAATTTAGTGTGTCCAATCCACCTACAGCATGTCTGTGGGATGTGGGAGGAAACCGGAGCACCCGGAGGAAACCCACGCGACCACAGGGAGGACATGCAGACTCCGAACAGAAGGCACATATATATATATCTATATATATATATATATATATATATCTATATATATATATATATATATATATATATATATATATATATATATTGATTGATTGGTTGGTTGTTGGGTATGGGAACTGTTTCAAAGATTCCACTCAGGGCCCCTTAGAACACACAGTTAACAGATGAGTGTCATTCATTATCGGATGAACTGCTAGTAAAGGAACATGATAACATCTACATAAGATACATTCTTCTTAGTAAGGTACAGTGTGGTTTGGCACTTAAAATATCCCACATAATACATACCAAATCCAAAGACCTTTGTGTAGAAAATATAAAAAGTGAGTATGGAAATTAATGTAGTTGGATTAAATTGAAAGGATAGAGAAGTTGGTTAAATTTAGCACAATTGGTTATAAAAAGAGTTGTACATCAATAACCTCAGCCTACATCAACATAACAAGCACACTTGCAAACTTCTGTAAGGTTATCACTCAACAGCAATCTAAAAAGAGAGTAATTAGTTTGAGTCCCAATGTAACCCAATACACCACACTAATATGCATCATCTCTCTAAGGTTTTACAGATTTTTTTTAATGAAATTCCTCACTGGGGACTTGGGATGGCAGCAGTGTAATGGAGTTGTGTTATCCTGAACTCTGATTTTGCCATAAACCTGTGGGTAATACAAAGGCTGCAGCAAGGCCAAAAAGCCACAAATTCTACTTTAAAGGTTGACAACACCACGTGTCTACTGCTTACAACAACTATGTCATAGCAGTGACAGTTTAACTTCACAAGACATAACCCTTAAACTGCAGATTGTTCTCGGTGTTCGCTAAGTGTTGTTTCTTTAGCTTGTATAAAGTTGGTGCTGCTGTACCTCTATAAGTGAATCAGCAGCTTAATTTGCAGCTAATGAGAATAATAACTAAAAAAAAAGATTACAACACCAATGTAATGTCACAAGGCCGAAGCCACTGACCAGCTGTCCTATTCTCTCATAAGAAATTTAAAAAAAAGACATTTATGAAGCTAGTTATCCTTCAGATAATTCAGTCAACTACCACAATAGTTGTGAAAGCTGCTAATAGAGAAATTGCTTCAATGTTTTTTTATGTTCTCTACAGTCTTTCTAGATGACTATCACCTTCATTAAAGATATATATTATTTCATTAACCAATTCACTTGCTGAGATGGAAGGGAGACTATCTTCTTTGGAAGAATGTGAAAATAAATTGTTTACTCATCTAGGCACATTAGAAGAATCACCGAGTATGATTAAAATGTCAGTGTTAAATTTAAAGTGTCATTTCAGATGTACACAACTTCACAATAAGAGTCATAGGAGTGGATATTATAACAAATAATATACCAAATAATATTGTTGCAGTAGTGCAAGACATTTTGTGGCACTAGATGGATCTTCAAACACCTGGATGATTATACAATAGACTGAGTTTGTAGGGCCTTATGCCTCCTTGAGTTTGCAGGACCTTATGCCTCCTCTCCTAAAAGTCTTATCACTGGGTCTGAGTGCTAAAGATGAAGCACCTGTACTGCAAGTGGCTAAGAAATCATATCATTGGAATTGCTGCAGTTTAATTATGCCAGAGTAGATCTCAAAGAAGGTCTGCAGGGATGTTTCAGAACAGCTCCTCACAAGCAAATGTTGATTCAGAGGAGGATCAAATTCAGAATGTCATATCTGTCCACTGTGGAAAGATGCAAAAAATAAAACATCCATGATTTCTCATTCATTATGGATTTGCAAAGATCTCATTTGGCCATGTCTGACTCTGTTATATATATATATATATATATATATATATATATATATATATGTATAGAGAGAGAGAGAGAGAGAGAGATAGCTGTGTTTGTATAACTTGAGCACTAATCCAGGCCTTCTTAAAAGTATTCAATTGTACTGATTAAAGTGTAGCTATCATTCTAAGCCTTTTGGTTTAAGCACTTGGGCTACAGACCAGTTGTTTTACATTAAGAAGGTTTGTGGTCTGCACTGTTGTGGCAGGACAGGTAGCTTACATCCTTCTAAGTTAGGAACTGCTGATTAAAGGATCAGTGTCTGTTATTCCAAAAGTGTATTAGTTCTGGTTTGAAGTACTTGGGCTTCAGGCCAGTCATTTTACATTAAGAAAGTTTGTGGTCTGCACTCTTGTGGGAGGAGTGGTTGGACTCTGCCCTTCTGAGCTGGGAATTTCTGGTTAGGGGCTTATAATGCCTGCATATTTGAACTGTTTCTTATTGAAATTGGTGTGGCTTGTTTGCTGTCACATAAACTAGATTCAGGCCTGCTGAATCTAGTTTGTTTGTATAACTTGAGCACTAATCCAGGCCTTCTTTTTTGGAGAAAGTTCCCCTGCACCCCAGTGGCAGGAGTGTGCAGTTAGAACTTGTCTGATTGAAGACTACAGGAACAGGGCTCGGTTTTGATTTTTTTACTGGTTAATTGGGTAATTTGTTTAAAAGCCTTTTCTGATTGCTTGTAGTCATCTAAAGGTGTTTTAAGTGTATTTTTTACTGTTTTTGCCTTATCTTTTAAAAAATATATATCCTTGTTTCCCACCTTTCTAAGCTAGTATAGTCCAGTTTTCAGGCTAGTGCTGAATTCAGGGCTGTGTTACAAGTTTCTGAGTTGCCCATACCTTACTTGGATAGAAGGAGGTTTCTCTGTTCACCTGTGAGAGAGGGAGCTTTGAGCAGCCATCTGTCCCTGGAGGAGTGGTTCCAGCCCAGAAGTTAGTAGTTTATAGGCCATTTTGGGCTAATTTCTATCTCTTTCATTTCCCTTCTGTAAAAACTGTGTTTGCACAGTTTTGCACGTCCGGGCAGCACCAGTTAGCTAGAGCTAAATTATTCCTGGCTCCACCAAGTCTCCTCTTTAGTTTTTCCCTTGAAGTAGTCTAACTCTCAACCTAAGCACTTAAAAAGCATCCTACAGTCCAGCACTTACTTAGACCAAATAGCAAGCACTAATATACCTCGACACTTGATTGCCAGCAGGGCAAGGCTCATTATTCACTCCTCACCAACCAAGTGACTAAGCAGCTCACTCTACTATTCAGGCATGACCAAAGGACAATTTCAGGTATACTCTCCAGTCCAGCTGGTGAACCTGGGTATCCTGAGGCAATGTTACAACTGCCTCTTGTACACAGACAACCCTCTCCTCCTACCACAAGAGAGATGCAATTATATAGCTAAATTGGAGGCTAAGCTCTCTCCACCCAAGACTGGAACAGGCAGTCATGAGGAGAAGGTTAACACTTGCACCACACCTCCAGCCTCACATAGACCTACTAAACCATCACTGGCAAAAAATACACATAAATACAAGAAATCATACTCGGAGGCTCTAAATAAAAACCTGCAAAAGCATCAGAAACCTCCAAAGCAGACACCCAAAAAACCTGCACCGCCTGTCACAAACCAGACAACACATAAAACACAAAATCAGTGTGCCGCACAATCACAGCCCTTAAGGCGAAATAACATACCTAACACACTAGTAATAGGTGACTCTATAGTCAGGCACACTGACGTCCCACTCACTAGGCTGGACAAGGAGAAGGTTACTGTTAGCTGCCTGTCAGAAGCCAGAATCCGCCACATAACACAAGCACTCAGGTCACTCCAGAACAAGTACAAATATGACTCTGTCATTGTTCATGTTGGTGTGCATGACCTGAGATGTACCTCCCTGGACTACATGAAAAGAGACATGGAAGAGCTCTCTGATCATGTAGCCCAGGCAGGTATGACCCTGACCCTGAGTAGCATCTTGCCCTCTCCAAGAATGATACCGCAGTATAAAGAAAAATGATCAATTTCAACAATTGGCTAACCTTCTGGTGTCATTCAAAGGGGATCCAGTGTCTGTCAGCCTGGGCCGGGACGACATGCTCAACAAGCCTCATTGCTTCACAACAGATGGCTTACACGTCACCCCTAGGCTTTCAAATACTGGCCAAGGCTCTTGCTGCCCCCATAGTGCCTTTTTTGGAGTCTATATTAGATCATCGAAACATCAGAATTTCGAATGATCTAATATCGAACCCACTATTGCAAACACTGAAAACAGCGAAGCTGCACAAAACCAAATTCTTTCCTAGGGAAAGAATTCAGTTGGCTGTTGTTGTGGCTTTGCTGTTTTCAGCGATGCAGTGGAAAGTTACTGGTTGGGTTAAGGTAAGTGTATGATTGTGCAGATGTCCGGGTTAGGGCACAGGTTGGGTGAGTTAGGGTTAGGGCATGAGTCAGGTAAGGGGTGGGTTAAGTGAGTTAGGGTTAGGGCACAGGTGAGGTGAGTGTGCGATAGTGACCGACCTTAGGGTTAGGGTCTGGGTTAAGGTAAGTGGATAGATAATAGTGTATGTGCAGTGTAGTGTAGGATTAGATGTAACTTTTAAATGTATGTGTGTGGATTGCTGCTTTTTAGTGTGCTTGTGGTGTGCGTGTTTCTGGGAACAGCAAATTCTTTCCCTGGGAAAAAAATTCACCGGTTTGAGGTTTCAATATTGTTAGGGTTTGGGTTTTGCAGTTCGACGTTATGGCATTCGATAATGAGCCATTTCAATGATCTGATATAGACCCCCCTTTTTAGGCAAGGCTCAAAAGTCAAACCCACCTCCGTAAACAACACAAATAAAAAAAATGAGGGTTATGCTACTCAACGCTAGGAGTTCAAATCTCAAAATGCATGCGCTCAAAGCACTCCTCAGTATGGAGAACGTCGACATCTGTGCAGTAACTGAAACCTGGTTCAAGGCTCCACAGAGCACCCCAGCACCACTGGGCTACAACTCATACCACACATTTCGGCCACAGAACATGGACGGAAACACAAAAGGAGGGGGTGTTTCCATATTCATCAAGGATACCTACACCTTCAGGTTAGTGGTGCAGCATGATACCTCTGAGATCATCCATGTGCAACTAACATTGGGCAAATCTGCAATGTAAATTGTGGCCTGCTACAGATCACCCTCCATGACCCAGGACCATCACTCCGCCTTTCTGGAGATAATGAAGAAACAAACGTAGTGACCACTCGCAATCTACTCACTGCTCAGCTGAGAAACAATACCAGTCTGTTGTAAAAAATCCACAGGAATGTTTTATTAACCAAAGGTTAAGCGCTTTCACTCATATCACATGAGCTTCATCAGAACAAAGTACAAATGCTAAAAAACACTTTAAATACTGTTCAAATTGGCGCCAAAAAGTTCCTTAAAGCCATAGCATACTAATAATAAAATGCGAATGCAATTTATACATAATAGTAATTACAATATAATCAATTTGAATTTCATACAAAAATTTTTATCATCATATCTCACTGAATTGATTTAAAATAAAAAGATGACATGCACTGTTACAAACATCACTCAAGTGGATATTGTAGACACTAATATATTTAACAGAGCATGTATTATTGAATATGGTCCCCACTCTTATGCAGTAAAAGATATTATGAACAAGAATTGGGAATTATTATACAATGATAAAGAAATATGGAACATTCTTGGACACAAACCTAGGTTTGTCTATAAAATGGGCAGAAATTTAAAACAACTTTTTGAAAGTAAGTATAAACATAGTTTGATCACTGACATGCACACAAAGAAATGTGGGGCATGCAATCAGTGTAAGGATATTTTAGACACAAGTAATATAATTTTGGATAATATAAACAAGACAGGTTTAGGAAAGGCAATTGTAACACTAACATGATTATTTATTTAGCTAAGTGTATGTGCTGTTCCGCCTATTATATAGGAAGGACTCAGAGACAATTCAAAAAAAGAATTTATGCTCATGGTTATAGTATCAAAACCAAGGATACTAAAAATGCCCTCTATAGGCACATAAATAAGGAGGGTCCTACACATCACTTCAAGTTTGCAATATTAGAAACAGTGAAGGCTGACCCTAGGGGAGGCAACACCAAAAATGTGTTAGCTTATAGAGAATATTGGTGGCAGTTATACACTGATGCTATGATAGCACCAGGTATTAATGATTACATCTCAGTGAAACCAGTTTTAATGTTGAATAATTGAATTTCATTCAACTACAAACATTTATACATTATAGGAGTTTTTAGTTTTGATATTTAAAAATTTTAAATCAATTCAGTGAGATATGATGATAAAAATTTTTGTATGAAATTCAAATTGATTATATTGTAATTACTATTATGTATAAATTGCATTCGCATTTTATTATTAGTATGCTATGGCTTTAAGGAACTTTAATTTGAACAGTATTTAAAGTGTTTTTTAGCATTTGTACTTTGTTCTGATGAAGCTCATGTGATATGAGTGAAAGCGCTTAACCTTTGGTTAATAAAACATTCCTGTGGATTTTTTACAACAGACTGGTATTGTTTCTCAGCTGAGCAGTGAGTAGATTGCGAGTGGTCACTACGTTTGTTTCTTCAGTTTTTCTAGTTGCTCGTTTTCATTTTTGTTTAAGTTGTGGATGGATACCACTCACAGTTCTACTGACTCTGCCCTACCCTGCAATGGTAGTGAACTCGCCGAGCTAAGAGCCGACTTGAATGCACTACGTGGGGAGGTTTCCAAGCTATTGTCTTTGTTCAGCACAAACTTTAACAGAAACCAGCCTGAAAACAGGATAACTGACAATGAGTCACATTGTCCGTTAGACAATAATATCGGCAAACAAACCATCATTGCGGAAGCTGGCGCCGAGAGCAAAATCAGTCAACAACATCTTCCCCGGATATCCCTAACGGGCAAGAAGAATACTCCAAACGTGGGTACAACATTGATCTACCGATTTCTGAGGGAAGAGTCGATCGTCATAAATTGGATGTTAAGGACTTCACTTTTGACTTTTCCTTCACTAATCTCGCTGAGGAAGCGAGAAGGACAGGCACCAAGCCTAAATCCACTCAACCCGTACGCACGTACAGCCAGGTTTCACATGGTCTAGGTGGACCTACAGGTACTGTTCAGAATACGTGTAACAACACTTTTAATCAAAGTAAAAGACAGTATAATTTAAAGGACTTCTTTACCAAAGACTGTAATTTTAATAACAGTGATAAAGATAACATTCATGTACCTATGGAAATTCATGGTAACTTGAAGGACACTATTTACTTATTTGGTAAGAAGCTGAATATTATTAATGCTGTCAAGCTAGACAGCGCTTATTTAACACATTGTATGTCTCTTAAAATTGTACCTATGGGCCTACGTTTTTACAAGGAACCCATTGGCGTTGATATTAATAGTGAAACTAAGAAAGAATTTAATGAATTGTTTGATTCTTTTGGATTTGATTACATGAAGCTATTGATTAAGCATAACGACATGAAACTTTGTAGAATTATGGCTGAGGTTGAAAGAATTAATCAAGTGATATTACAAGACCTAGCTTTCCCACAATGGGAAAATTTGTATAATAAACAGTTTGAATCTGCAGAATTCAAAGCTAAAAAAGCATTAGAGAGGAAAAACAAAAAAGTGAATAGGGATACGGACCAATATTCACGTCATGAAATGTATAAATGGGATAATAAAGATCACTTTCACAGCAGGGAAAGTAACCTTTACAATGATTTTGTTGAGCAGGAAGTAAGGTATGATGCTGGGAGTAACAATGATTTTTTTCAGAAACCGAAGAGAAGGTATCTTCCAAGATGGAAACAGGGGGGTGGATGGAAGAAGAAGAAATATTAAAAAGTGGGATTAACACTCATTGTACACAGGAGATCATTGCCACCCCGCAGGATGGCATTACTTATGAATACAAGGATTTTAAGATATTCAATTATTGTAATGTCCATCTGGATACTACATATTTTAGCCTTCTCTCCAAAGGTTTGAATTTCATACCTACTACTCACTTTAACATTGTTGATAGTGTAAATGAATTGAAGTTATATACCAGAAAGTTAAACCTGGCTTTGATGTTTAAAGATCAATCTGAAATTACAGTACAACAGGGGAAACTTAAGAAAAAAAGCACATTTATTCCCAGTAATAACACATTGATACAGGTGTATGAAAACAAAGTTTCTAGGGAATTATATAGATATAATAATATAGCCAAACACAACAAAGTGAACAAAAACCTCACACTTGATGAACAGAGATTATTTGATGAGTTAAGACATAATAAAAGTGTACGTATAATGAAACCTGATAAAGGTGGCGGAATTGTATTATTTGATGCTTCTTTATATAGTTCTATCATATATGACATCTTGCACTGTTCAGGAAACTATGAAGTGGTATTGATGAATGAAGTTAATTCAGCATACAGAAGGATAGACATGTTTCTGGATGACTTTTTGACGGAAGGCAGAATCACAGTAGATCTACATAAATTCATGGTGGTAGAATTCCCTTACATGGCCACTATTGTTGGCATTCCGAAGGTGCACAAAAACATCTCTGAACCCCCTTTCCGCCCCATCATTTCAGGGAGCAGGTCAAAAACTTTTCCCTTAGGGGTGGTTATAGACACCTTCCTCAAATCTATCAGTTTGGGAATTAAACATCTGGTGAAAGATTCCTGGACATTTCTGAAGAATTTTCCCACAGATATCAAATGTCAAAATTTAATAATGTCATCCATTGACGTAGTTGATTTGTTTACATGCATCCCACATAGTGAAGGGATTACTGCTTTTACAAACAGCATGGTTAAACACACTAAAATGAGCTGGGACAGGATAAGATTGATTTCAGAACTGATGAACATTGTATTAGATTACAATTACATATTTTTCGAGGGTGAAAGGTTCAGACAAACACAAGGTGTAGCTATGGGGGCAGCATGTGCCCCCATCTATGCAAATTTAGTGCTACTAGACTGGGAGGAGACTCATATATTTAACAGCAAGTATTCTGAGAATATTGTCTACTACTCCCGCTATCTAGATGACATTTACATCCTGTGGAATGGAGATCATAAATCTCTGGATGATTTTGTCAAATATCTGAACAACAGCTCTACATTTTTAAAATTCACCTTTGAATGTAGTTCAACTGGAGTAGCTTATCTGGACACCCTAATATCCTATGATGGGGTGAAATTTAAATCAAGGATACATAGGAAAAGCACTTTTACTAATTCCTATGTGGAATACAGCAGTAACCACCCTGACAAACTCAAATACAATATATTCAAAGGACAGCTTGTTCGTGCACTCAGGATGACATCCGATTATGAAGACATGATCGAGGAAGTTGCTTTCATCACAAATTTGTTTAGAGAAAGAGGCTATGATGAAAAACTGCTGACAGACACTAGTAAATATGTTATTGGTCAGTGGGGTAAGAGATATATACCTCTATTAGGCACCAATAGCAACGAGATGACATGCACTGTTACAAACATCGCTCAAGTGGATATTGTAGACACTAATATATTTAACAGAGCATGTATTATTGAATATGGCCCCCACTCTTATGCAGTAAAAGATATTATGAACAAGAATTGGGAATTATTATACAATGATAAAGAAATATGGAACATTCTTGGACACAAACCTAGGTTTGTCTATAAAATGGGCAGAAATTTAAAACAACTTTTTGAAAGTAAGTATAAACATAGTTTGATCACTGACATGCACACAAAGAAATGTGGGGCATGCAATCAGTGTAAGGATATTTTAGACACAAGTAATATAATTTTGGATAATATAAACAAGACTCGTGTGAGGTTTAGGAAAGGCAATTGTAACACTAACATGATTATTTATTTAGCTAAGTGTATGTGCTGTTCCGCCTATTATATAGGAAGGACTCAGAGACAATTCAAAAAAAGAATTTACGCTCATGGTTATAGCATCAAAACCAAGGATACTAAAAATGCCCTCTATAGGCACATAAATAAGGAGGGTCCTACACATCACTTCAAGTTTGCAATATTAGAAACAGTGAAAGTTGACCCTAGGGGAGGCAACATAAAAAATGTGTTAGCTTATAGAGAATATTGGTGGCAGTTATACACTGATGCTATGACAGCACCAGGTATTAATGATTACATCTCAGTGAAACCAGTTTTAATGCTGAAAAATTGAACTTCATTAATTACAAACATTTATACACTATAGGAGTTTTTAGTTTTGATATTTAAAAATTTTACATCCATTCAGTGAGACATGATGAAAAAATTTTTGTATGAAATTCAAATTGATTATATTGCATTTACTATTATGTATAAATTGCATTTTATTATTAGTATGCTATGGCTTTAAGGAACTTTTTGGCGCCAATTTGAACAGTATTTAAAGTGTTTTTTAGCATTTGTACTTTGTTCTGATGAAGCTCATGTGATATGAGTGAAAGCGCTTAACCTTTGGTTAATAAAACATTCCTGTGGATTTTTTACAACAGACTGGTATTGTTTCTCAGCTGAGCAGTGAGTAGATTGCGAGTGGTCACTACGTTTGTTTCTTCAGTTTTTCTAGTTGCTCGTTTTCATTTCTGGAGATAATGGAAAACATGAAGGTCCTACCGAACACCCTGATATTGGGCGATTTCAATTACCCTACCGTTAACTGGGAAAACTACTCAAGTACAAACTCCCAGGTCCAGTGCTTCCTGGAATTTATCAACTCAAATGCCCTGAATCAGCTGGTAAACTCCCCTACCAGAAGTGAAAACATATTGGACCTAGTCATCATGAACATGGGCGACAGTTGTTCTGCACCGGAGGTCAACCCATCACTGGTTAGATCAGACCATAAACTAATCACTCTGGATGTCCACACCACACCACCACCCCCAACCAAGGAAACCACAGTGAAAAAACTTTCTATAGCAAACTTTACCTTACTTAAGACAGAGGTGATAGGTTTCACAGCCCCCACGCTAAAGGATAACAGTGTCCAAGATGCAGGAACCTTTACAAATGCACTCTATGAGCACCTACAAGGATGCATGGATCATGCCATTCCTATCAAAACCAAGACTCACTCCCCTAAGAGAAATAAACCAGTCTGTTGGACCCCTGCCATAAACAGGCTATACAATAGAAGGAGGAAACTGGTTCAGAAAAAAAGCAAATCCCAAGAAGGAAACACATCCCTGATCAGTATCAGTAAGAAACTAAGGTCCCTCATAAAATCATCCAAAGCTAACTTCAAAAGAAAAATAGCCAGGGATTCAAAAGATAACCACAAAGCCTTCTTTACCTATGTCAAGAATCTAAGTGGCAACTTGCAGATATGCTCTGAGCTAGTGCAAAATAGCACAAAATATACTGAAACTACTGATATTGCCAACATCCTGGAAGATAGAGTCAGTGCAAATGTCACCCCCCTCTCACCCCCAAAAGGGCCCTCAACAATAGTGTCCCAGAAATCACAGACACACAGTTGAAAACAGCCCTTTCAAAAGCCAAAAGCACAGCGTCAATGGGGCCAGATGGTATCCCAGGCTGCATCTTGCATGAACTACAGAATGAACTAACCCCCCACCTAAACACACTGTTCAACCTCAGCCTCTCCACAGGCTACGTGCCCATAGAATGGCACACAGCAATGGTTATTCTGCTCCACAAAGGAGGTGCCACAACTGACCCTGGTAACTATTGCCCCATAAGCCTGACTAGCCTGGTCTGCAAGGCTATGGAGCGCATCATTATGGAACTCATTAACAAAGACATTGGGAACCTCCAAACACTTGACCCGACCCAGTTCGGCTTTGTTAAGGGCAGATCATGCCTACTAAACCTGGTTGACTTCTTCGAGACATTCACCAAGGACATAGATGAGGGGAAGGTGGTTCACACAGCCTACCCTTGACCTCACCAAGGCTTTTGACACCATCCCCCACTCGGGAATTATAGAAAAACTCACCATCCTGAATGTAAACCCCTACGTCATGAGATGGGTTGCCAACTGGCTTACAAACAGAACTCACACGGTAAGAATAGCGGGCTCCAGGTCTGACTTTAAACCAGTCACAAGTGGTGTCCCACAAGGCACGGTCCTGGGACCCCTACTGTTCGGCATATACTTCTCAGAAGTACAGACAAACAAAGAAGGACTATGGCTAACCAAGTTCGCTGATGACTGCAAACTGGGAGCCATAATTGACTCTCCAGCTGACACAGACATTCTCCAAAAGGCCCTTACTGAGACGGACACCTGGTGTCAAAGTCATAGTGGATAGATAATAGTGTATGTGCAGTGTAGTGTAGGATAGTCATCCCGTTTGAGAAAAACAAAACACCCATGAATTATCACATAGGTGGCAGCCCCCTTAATACGGAAGAGGTAATAAGAGATCTGGGGACCCAGGTAGATATTAATCTCTCCTTTGACAATCATATTGCCAAAGTAGTTAGGAAATCCTTCTATGTAGCCCATCTAATTACTAAAGGGTTCACATCTAGAAATAAAGAGGTTATAGTACCCCTCTACTCATCACTCATCAGACCCATCATAGAGTACAGTGCCCCATTTGGGATATACCGCACAAGACACTTCCAACAACTGGAAAAACTGCAAAAGTACCTCACCAAGAGGATTACTGGCCTCAAACATATGTCCTATGCAGCCCAACTGGAAAAACTCCGGCTGTACTCAGTGGCATATCGCTTACTCAGAGGTGATCTTTGCCTGACTTACAAAGTCATGTCCAACTCAGAATTGATGGACATGCTCCACCTAACATCTGCAATATAGTACACAGTATAGTACTATGTACACAGTACTGCTGTTCACCTGTTCGGCACCCTGGCATGTACTGTGCACCATACCTCATAGGTGTACACACCATTGCTGAATGTGTATTACTGTCTCCATTATGTCTGCTCTGCTGCTCACAACCCCTATGAGTTTGTCCGACACATACCTGGGATAATATGTGGACAGATGTCATTTGTGAATGTCTGATGTCTGATTTACAGATCTCATCATCAGTGGTGCATGTATGGCCAATATGATACAATTACACTGACAACCTTCAAACCTTACCATGGCTATGGGGAGTGTGCACACCCTTATTGATATGATGCCCTCTTCCTTGATATGCCATGGGACCACATTACTGCATATGTTAACATTACATGAACCTAAGATGTGACATATGACCTGTACAATCAAATGCAGTGTCAAACAAATGTGTTAGTTGTGCAGATGCTGATTGAGATGCATACACTTTGTGGGTGCATATGTGTGCACATCCTTATCATGATGGTTTGTTGCACCTACTGTTATGTGTACTACAACAGTCACTATTCCTTGCAGGGGTATACTAGCATGGGCCATCTGGATTTGCTAGTATTTGGTCAGTCTGCCCTACACGTCCCCCAACTCTGCATGATTGCAAGGTCAACTCATGTGCACATCCCTTGGAGTTCACACACTGCCATCACTATTGCTGGGGGGGTCAGGGTTATGTCTGCCACAGTCCCTGACCCTGACTGTGTGCAGATACAGCCATTCATAGCATCCTTTTGATCCCTGCTGCAGTGCACTGTTGTGTCATGATGACACCCCCTCCCCACCCTCAGCCTTTTTGCAGATGCCTGACAACTATGGCCTACATATGTGTCATTTTGCAGTGTCCCAAGCACTGAACACCATGTGTACCAGCCTAGTCCCAGCTAATAAATGGCAAACATACAGGTGTACACTGGCACCGGTAAGGTACAGATGGGGATGGTGGGCCTGAGGTGGGGTGAGGTATTGGTTGTGCAGCACATGTATCTTACCTGATACTGTCTGTAGGTTTCCAACATGGTCTTGGTACACCACTACACATTGCAACACGTGCCTTTTGGAGACCTTTTCTGTTATGCATATGCTACCTGTAGAGAGGCCTAGCTGATGTTTCCTGTGGTACAACTGTCCCATCTGATTACCCTAACCCATGGGCCACACATATGTAGAGTCCAGGCAATTGCTAACATGAGTACTGCACAGCTAGTACTTGCTAGATATTCCTATAACTCCCTCAGTGTTGTGGCATGTTATTAGGCAGCCTGCATGACCAGTTTGCTACATGTGACATCATCTGTCTTGGATGGCCATCTGTTTATTTTCTACATTAATTCTGTCCCATACATCCTCGCCACATACATGACTGTCTGCACTGTTTGCCATGGTATATGCAATGGTGAGGTATGGCTACATGTCCAATGCCTGGGTGCTACCTGTTGGGTATGGGGTCCACGCCATGGCATGTAAGATGTTTGCAAGCTACGGCTGCCTCTGTTGCAGGTAAGTGGGCACATTTGATGGCCAAACATCTTGGACAGCAGACCATTCCTTGGTGTGACTGGGGACGTGTACTTGCTGGAAGGACATTCTCATGAATAATGCATGCTGTCAGTACCTCAACAGCTGCTTCCACTATATTTATCTTTTTCTTAATTTCTCCAAGTCTTTTGGGTTTCTAATACCATGATGGGAATGGACCCCATTCCTAAGTCAATGTATGATTAAAGTTCATGAAATTAGTATTGTTTCACTCTTTGATGTTAGCCAAAAGTGCTCTTCGCAGCACCCGCAATGTGCCCAGTAATGACTCCTTCTGCAATTATTAAGGTGTTACATGAATTGGTAACATATCTAAATACGATTGTAAATTCTTTTTTATAAGAACAGTTGATTCTACTACTATTGGAACTGTCTGAGTATCTTTCTTCCACATGGCTCTCATTTCTGCCTGCAGATCGAGGTATTTTATGATTTTGTGTCTCTCTGTACGCAAGACACTGTAGTCACTAGGTGTGGCAATTTCAATGATCAATGCTACCTTTGTCTTCTTTTCTTGGACCACTATATCCAGTTTTCTAGCATCTATCTTTTGTACTGTTGGTACTGGGTAATCCCAAGTGATGTA
This sequence comes from Protopterus annectens, assembly GCF_019279795.1. Lineage (NCBI taxonomy): Eukaryota > Metazoa > Chordata > Ceratodontiformes > Protopteridae > Protopterus > Protopterus annectens. Next base: position 1,130,151,848 of record NC_056729.1, read on the forward strand.
AACTTCATCATTTTCTATGATTCTCTGTGGCTCATGTTTCCAGTGTTTTTCAGCCACTTTGATACCATAATGTTTGCACAATCTCCAGTGTAACAATCTCACCACATTATTATGCCTTTCAGTATACAGTCCCTCTGCCATTAGAGTCGTAACCAGCAATAAGGTGTGTGACTGTTTCCAATTCGGTTCCACAAAACCTACATATGTCTGTTTCTCCCACATGTTCAATGGACTTAGTAAACCAGCATGTACGTAGCCCATCTTAAGATGTCAATATTAACCTTTCATTTCTTGATGTAAATTCACCTCTCCTTAACCATTCCTGCATTCATTCTTGATCAACATAAGGCTCTTCCAGAAGTTGTCAATACTTGCAAAAATATTTATGTTTTGTCCACATTTCTTGCCTTCTCATCTGGTCCTTCACCTTATATTCTTTCTTTTGTTTTTTAGTACATTCAGTTGCTGCCTGGTTTTTATCCACTTCTGGTTTTATTTCCATTCCTGCTTGGCATCAATATGCTTCTGCTAAATTAAGCAGAGGTGTCATCTTAGATTTATTCTCCTCATGTTTCAAAACTTTTACCACATTTGGATCTTGTGAGGTCAGTAGATATGTGTGGAGATATGTGTGGAGTCCCATTATTGCAGATCTATACATGTAATCAGTTTCAAGGAGGCCCATCCCTCCTTCAGCACGGGGAATATATAATCTTGCTATGCACTGATTTTTTATAAATCATTTGGTGAGCATGAAGCATCCTTATTATTTTAATATCCAATCTATCCAACACATTTTGGGGCCAGTCAGTCACTCCAAAACTGTAAGTTAGGACAGGAAAAGCAAACTGATTTATAGCTTGGATCTTGTTCCTAGGTGTCAATGCTGATTTAAGTCTTCTAAAGTACTCCTTACTAAGCTTTATTTGCATTTGTTCATGTTTTATTGCTGATCCTTCATCAATTCCCAAGTATTTATACACCCCCTCTTGCTCAAGTTCTTTTATATCACATTCTTGTCCCAAACTGATGTTTTCCTGGTGCTGCAATTTTCCTTTTTTAAAGATTGCTTTTGCACATTTATCAAGACCAAATGACATTCCAATATCATCTGAAAAGGTTTTGACAACCTGCAGCTGTGCTTTCAGTTCCTCATCTGATGAGCTATACAATTTTAAATCATGGACAAAGAGAAGACGAGAAGTCATTAGACTTTGTTGATTTCTAGAAGCCAAATTATAGCCATGACCTAAGCTGTTAAGTAAACAGCTTAATAGATTAATGGCAAGGCAAAATAGCACACATATGCTTCCAGTGTTCATGAAGGTATGTATTCCCCATATTTGTTGTCCTAACACACGATTCCATATTACACACTCATTGCTCATGTTAGGACCACATTGCAGGTTGTAAGGGTTGTGGACTGCAGTATTAAGATATGCCGTGGTGTAGATCTGTAACAGTTGCCATTGTAATACTGGTATATACACTGTTGTAAAACTGTATAAGGGTGATGTTTCACACATGTCCCTACTGCAGGCCAGTTGTCCCACTATTATGTTCATCTCTGTGCACACATTTTGCAGTGACAGGATGTTAGTTATATTGCAGGAGTCTGACATACCCTTCAGATACACCATTATGGTGACCACTGTGATGCAGTGCAGTTACCAGCAACAATAATTGAACATGTACAGCATGCGTTATGGGTAGGTGTGTTAAATGTGTGCATGGAATATACCATGGCCATAACATGACCGGTTTATTGGCAAACCTGAACAAACACCATACTTACCAGCTACATGCTGCTGCCCTGGAGGTATACCAGAGGGACCTACATAAGTGTGTGAGAGATGTGATGTCAGTTGCCACAGCTGTGGCATTGCTACAGGGTGGGTGCAGCTTTACAGTACATCAACAGTACAAGCCCACAATACTATAGATTATACACATTTGTTTATTACTACTACACAACAACAGACTATATATATTTTATCGCACATATGCATGATCTAACTGTACAGATGCAGATGGATATGCAACAGTGGTCTACTGATGTGCCCTTTGGCCTTACCTGCATGCTCCTCTGCCATTGTATGGAGAGCACCCACCTTCACTATGCTCTCCGCCAGGTGTTGTATGTGCGGGTGGGCAGGTGCCCCGAGGCTGGCAAGGAGCTCCTCAACATGTGTCAGGGGGAGCTGGATGGCATGACCCCCCCCATTGCAAGCTGGCCCCCCCAACCGCAGCAGCAAGCCAACGGGCATGGCGAAGTAGATCGGTGCATCGATGTCGGACCTGCTCATAACTGTGGTTATGCATGCCGACATCATTTACCCTGTGGATAAGATCGTTCCACAGGGTGGTCTGCTCCTGCAGATCATGGGCTGTTTGGCCGAACAACACGTGGTCGTGCTGCACCAGGTGTGAGATAATGACATCATTCTCCTCCACTGCATAAATGGGCAACTGCTCTCTTGACATATTGCCTGAAAGACATAAAGATGGAAAGAGGTCTGATGACCTCATACTGCAAGGTTATCATAGTTGTCAATACACATCTCTGTCTCCCCCCCACCATATCTACAAAAACAACAATCTGACCACACAACTCAACAGGTATGTCTACAGAATACATACCATTGAGACATATATCATATTGTACAACACTTTGTGCTATGTGTTTGTAGTTATGTTCCCTCTGAGGACACTATAATTGGTGGCCTGTTATGGACAATGTCACCTGCATGCCATTGGAAGGGCCACTATGGTTCTATATATGCATGTGTTCTGTTTGCTATGTGATTGCTGCACATTTGTTGTTTTGTGTTAATGGGGATATCTATGCATGCTGTTGGACATGATCTGGGAATGTGTGGACTATTAATACCCACATATGTTCAATAACAGTGACGCAATAGCATGCTTGGGGAACAGTTGCCAGCAGAACCACCTTCCCCACCTCATCTGGCCATGCTACCAGGCCAAATCACATGTGGGACCCACCCTGGGCCTCCTCATCTACTGGTACTGTACTACCTTCAAAGGGAACCACCTCAGGGGATGGTGTTCACTCCCCCGGGAGCATACACAGACAGGATCCTGTCACCCGAAGTCATGTCCAGGGTCTGGTGCATAGGGAGCTCCACAGAGACTTGGGGGATGTGCTACAGCACCTTGAGGCCCTCAGTACACACTCACAGGGTCCACATGCTCCTCCTTCTCAGACCCCAGCCCAGGCACCTTCAGGGCCGTGAAGCTGATGTTGTGACTGCCCATGGGTGGGGACCTTGGTCCCATTGTTTCCATATGGGGGTTTATGTGCTTCCACATCGCAGATGACACTCCCCATCCAGGGTGTTTACTCACCACATGTGTCATATACCACCCCTGTAGGCTGTCTTCTCTATCTTCCAACCCAACCTACCTCCACAAATATAACTGTTATCCTTCCCCAAATCACCAATCCCACCTTCACAAACAAGGGCAATGTGTTCCCAACATGGGGTTCACACCTGACATAACCATCCATTTTGCACACACTTACTGCTGTATATATATATATATATATATATATATATATATATATGTGTGTGTGTGTGTGTGTGTGTGTGTGTGTGTGTGTGTGTGTATTGATATGTGTGATGTTCCCTCACACATATCATACAGCACTGTCATTCAAAAGTAGGGGACATGTATTTATATACATATGTGTGTGTGTGCGTGTTTGTATATATGTAGACATACACACACACACACACACACACACACACACACAGATGCACACACACACAAACATATATATGTGTGTATGTGTGTGTGTGTGTTGGTGTGTGTAGATATATATATTATGAGTTTTTATATATATATATATATATATATATATATATATATATATATATATATACATATAGATGTCTGTATATCTGTAGACATACACACACACATATATATTTATATATATATATATATATATATTTATATATACATACATATATATATATATATATATATATATATATATATATAGATATATACACTCACACACACACACACATATATACATATATGCTGCACATCTGTTGTTTTATACCTATATATATATATATATATATATATATATATATATATATATATATATATATATATATATATATATATATATATATATATATATATATATATATATATATATATATATATATATATATATATATATATATATATATATATATATATATATATATATATATATATATATATATATATATATATATATATATATATATATATATATATATATATCTATATATATATATATATATATATATATATATATATATATATATATATATATATATATATATATATATATATATATATCTATATATCTATATAGGGTGCATTCAGACATCAGGTCCACACTTTCTAACTCTCCTTCCTGTACAGCTGCACTGTTCTGCCTTGCTACAACACAGACAGGTGCCACATGTGGACACAGCCTAACATTAGGCGGTTATATATAGGGACAGATTGCAGGTAAGCCTATTACACACCTATGGCATTTGTGCATGCTACATTACATGTTAACATGACTGTCCTGCAAGTGGTGGGCTCTGGAACCCACGTGTCCATCATAAAGGCATTATGTCCTCCACCAGCTATTGGCCACACTAATATACATATCTTGCATTACACAACATACACTATGATGGCTTACATCTTTTCAGTCAGTGCTGATCTGCACAGTTGACAGGTATGGCCCACTGCCCACAGGGATAGACACTATTGTCCATAGCAGTTGTTCAGCTGGACATCATTGCAACAACAACACCTGATGGTGCATATAAATCATTGCACATCATCTATCCCATTATTATGGACCAAGTACTACATTCATTTACATGCATATATACTTCACATACCTGTTGTGGGAATGATGTCTCTTCTGGATACAGTTTGCTGTGTGGATTGCTGGATGGATGTGTGTTTTTTTATGTTTGTTGTATTTGTTTTGTTCTCTCTCTCTCTCTCTTTCTCTCTCTCTATCTCGGTCTCTCTCCACTAAATGAATTGAGCTGCTTTGAATAGATTGCAGCATGGATTTTGTAGGTGATGCACATGATCAGGTGATGGCCTCTGCACCAATCTGTGTCCACCACTTGCTACCTGCATGCAGCCTGCTGTGTAGTACTTCCAATTACCACTGCCATGGCAACCCACTACTATAAGATCCTACATCTTGTGGGCATGGTCCCTTTACCTTTCCTGTATGGAGGACATCCTTTCTGCATGTGGGCAGCAGTGTTACAGACAGCATGTAGCAATACCTCTTACAAGAGGACTTGCAGACTCAGTCTAGCTACATATTTGTATAAAGTTCCAGACCTACAGACAGTGTGAGTAGTGTTGTTATATGCATTGTATACCACCAGTGTTACAAGGTTTGTGTGTACATGCTAGTTTAGCATGGAATGCAGTCTGTCTGCATAGCTCTCAACTGTGGGCCTATCCACATGATAGTGAGAGGATTGCCTGTAATTTTTTTTTTCTGTCCACCACACAGGTCTTGTGTCAGCTATATCACTGGCATTGTGTCTGTTGAGTGCTATCAGTACATGGTTACATCCATTTGTGTTTCTGACTTCGTATTCCTGACTAAGGGTATGTTGCAGACTATCCTGTAACACCAGCAACTTTCTCAGTGTATAACAACACTATTTCGAATATGGCCCTGTGTTTCAGCCTCTGTTCTCCACCTATATACTAGGCTTTGTCCATATGACATGCAGTAAGGGGTTGTTATGTATTGGCCTGTGATTATGTCATGCTGCTGCCATTCCTGACATCATTCCAGTGATGTTGTGGCCCCCACACATATTGTGGACTAGGGTCCATATATATGTGGGCTACTGCTGGACAAAGCATGGGTGCTGTTTTACAGTCCAGAGGTCAGTGTATGTAACAGTGTTATATGCCCCTGTAAGTTAGTCTATGGGGCAGGGTTATGCACCATATATAACCTAGGCTGTTACAACATGTGAGGGATATCAGTAGTAAGATGCCTTAAGGCATATGGCTGTATGTTTTCATACATTTTTACCTTGGGAACATTGGTGGCCTAGTGCTTACTGTCATACAGACTGTTCTGTTTGTCAGTGCGATAGTGATGTTTTCGGTTAAGCATTGTTATGTAATAGATACATCCTCATTGTGGCAACTTAATTCTTTTCCCCCTAGGAGTTGAGTACAGAGTGTAATTGGAGGCTGCTGAACTATACATCTGCATTACTTACTGTTGATTGACTGTTATCCACTGGCCCAGTCTTTCTTTGCTGTTGTACTCCTTGAAAGCCTTGGTCTGGAAAGCAACATATGTTATGCTTTCGGATTACTGTATAAAATGATCTGCTTGAGAGTTGCATTACTCAGTTAGTATGTATTTCAAACACCTAATAGCTATATGACATGGCATACACAACTGTAATAGTACACAAATAAACATTTCTTATGTATGCAAACCTGTGTGTGGTGTCATATTCTTTGACTTCTCTGTGGGTATATGTTTCATGCAATAATTGTCTTTTGTATGAGTGAATCATAAACTGTCCATTTTAAAAGGTGGCAACTGTAGGAATATTGGCTGTTCAATATGCTGTGCACCCTCTAAATATGTATCTTCCTATACATATCTATGTGTGTGTATGTGTATTTATATATATGTATATATATATATATATATATATATATATATATATATATATATATATATATATATGTATCTGCATATATATGTGTGTGTGTATATGTATCTTTTGAATGTTTATTGCTTCCACATTGTACATTCCCTATAGTAGCCAGAGTGTAATGCATGATATGTTATGGATACCATCCTGACATCATACAGGTGGGATGGATTACTGGTAACTTCTTGTGGCTATGTTGTGTAGGGTCCTGGATATGGGACTTGCAAGTGTTGGTATTGTGTTGCAAGGCAGATCTGTTTGGCTGTGGGGGAGGGGGTGATATTAACAATTACAAGAGGTACTTAGCTTGGGTCCCCTCACCCCCATTAAAGGTGTCTTTGGTCATATATGTATTTGCTGTGTTCTTTTTTATATCTATAGATATATATCTGTATATACATTATATATATATATATATATATATATATATATATATATATATATATTGCTATATATATATTTATATATATATATATCTACATATATATGTAGACATATATATCTGTAGATGTACACGTATATATAAATATATGTACGTATACACACACACACACACACACACACACACACACACACACACACATACATACATTTACACGTATAAATACATTTCCTGTACTGGGACAAGACCAGCTTATTAAAATGTATATTAATTTCAGTTTATTAATGATGCTATAATATGATTGTTAAAAAGCAAATATAATTTGCATGCAGGGATGGGAAAAATACAGCTTCATAAGCCACAATATTGCTGTCTATTAAACTGCATTCTTTTTGTATGTAATAACAGAGAATATTATGTGTTGCATGAAGTGAGGCATTTAATTATTACAAAAAGGAATTTGTTAGCCTGACTCCTCTGGGTTAAGAGTGCATTGTTGCTAGAGCAGGTTTGAAACATCCAAGGTCAGAAACAAGACCCTTTGGAAGCAGGTGAATTATGTATAGGAAGGTGTTCACGTGATGTCTAAGGTGAAAATCATAAGGTATGAGGACATTTGCAAAGTTTTCTATAGGACACAGTCATTATAATGTCATGAAATTGCATGAGCAGTTTGATAAGAAAATGTATAAAATTACAGTTTTTGTATGTAAAGTGAGAATGCTTCATCAAGAATTATGACGACTAACTCCCAGCTCTGTAAAAATAAAATTTCTGTTTGCACATCCTGAAGTTTTTCTCCTGACTAGAGGCATATAGAAGGTAAATTCTTAATGTTATTTATTGATGACTATAACAATTTGGTGCCGTTCTCTGGATCTGAACTTTGGTATTGCTGCAGGGCAGTCCTGGAATAGGTCCCATCACTGCTTGTCTGTGAATTCCACACTGCTTTGTATGGAATATTCAGAGACTCAGATGTGGAGCTATTCAGGGTGTACAAACATACTAGCCTTGGCAGGGAATTTTTTTTTGAAAGGGAAAAGGGTTGGTTTGTGTTTTTTTTTTTCTTTCTTTCTCTCTTTTAGACAATTTTAGCAAAATGTAGAATAAGTGCATAACTGTGTTATTAGAATAAGTGTATAACTGTGTTTGTAGTAGAAGTTGGATGGGAGAAAGGAAATTCACCCCAGGGATCACGTCACTCGCCCTGCTAGACAGGGGTCCAGGGAAGTAAATAGTGTGGGAAGAAATAGCCAGGGAATTGTTATGGCTAGGCTTGTATAGGCCCTAGGGCTGATAGCCTAGTACCAACCTATGAACCAACCTATGAACCTAAGTGCACGAGTGTGTTTTTGTTTGACTGAGTGGTTGTAAGATATACAAGTAATAGTGGGAGAAACCCACAGTAAATGAGTATAGTAAATGTATCTGCACATACAGTACAGGACAAATGAACACAAGGAGGTGCCTTGTGTCAAGGGCGGTACTCACAGGATTGAAAGGTAAGAAATATGAGAGATGTTTTTATTCTGTCAATGTAAGAATGTATGAGAGAAAGAAAAGGAAAAGTTAAACGCTAAAAATAAAGTTCATGAACCCACCACATGATTGGGACGTAGACTGTAAAGTTAAAACAAGTTCATGAGCCCACTGTATGATTGGGACATAGACTGTAAAGTTAAAACAAGTTCATGAGCCCACCACATGATTGGGACGTAGACTGTAAAGTTAAAACAAGTTCATGAGCCCACCGCATGATTGGGACATAGACTATACAAGTTCATGTGCCCATAGCATGATTGGGACGTAGACTATATACTGTTAAAACAAATTCATGAGCCTACCACATGATAGGTCGTAGAGGTGTGCATTGCTAAAATAAATTCATGAGCCCAAAAGCATGCTGGGACTTAACAGTGTGATTGTGTGAAAGTACCCTCAGAGGGTCCGAAAGAGTGGTCAGTTCTGGACACAGTACCTATCCGCCTCGTTATCCCGACCACAATACTGGAGCTGTAACGTTTGAGCTTGCACAGGGACAAAAGCAAGGGAGTGCTATGGGAAAAGGCTGATCGAAACCTCTTCTCTGTTGCTGCACGCCGACAGACTTCCTACCTTTCCCTTCCTGTATGGTGTGTGGATTACTACAGCTACTTTCTGTCTTCGGAATTGTCAGGATCCAGGAGTTGTACGGTGAGCCTAACATTTTTATTGCTGATTTATCAAATAAAAACAATGGGAGCAAAGATAAGCAAGCAAGATCATAAATCCCTGAAAAGGAAACACCTGCATATTTTATGTATTTTAACTTTGGGAAGGAAAGTTGTAAATATTTGCATGGCTGGTTTCAAATTACTAAGAATTGCGCTGGTGGGGTATTTCCATTAAATGGAACTTATAATAAGACTAAATTGCTGACAATGAAAGGTATTTTGGAAGAAAAGAAAAGCAAAGTAAGTGGGGAACAAATGACAGCATTTTATTCTTGGTACAGTAAAGCACTTAAAAGGGAAAGGACTTAGCATTAAGAGGGTTGCAGGATGTTAATAAGAAATTATTGCAACAAGTAAAAGAGGTTAAAAAGGCAATACAGACCAGTAAAAAGTGGCTCCTGCACAATATTCTGCTGTTTCTCAGACCTCTGCATTCTTTTGAGCACAAGGTCAACATGGTACTGTTACATCTCAACTTAGTTCTGCTGTTAGCTTTCATCTTTAGAACAGCATCTGCATTTAAAAAGATTTTTTTCCTTCCTTCTTACTATAATTTTCAACAAGTTTCTACCTTTCTAACAGGAGCACTAGAGTTTGACACTCCTGTGGCTCATCACAAGCGCTAACATGATAGGGTAGGACAAGAGGCCATTGCCTCTGCAGAAGATTTTTTTGGCACCTTTAAAAAATGGGGGGAGGCTAATGCTGATTTGCATACTATGTCTAAATGTTTTCTAACTGAAAGAAGAGGAAAAAACATTCATAAAGGTTTAAGGAGGAATCGAGAAAAAAAAACATTACAACCCTACTTTGACAGAATTAAACCAGATGCTTCAGAAAGTTACTCCAATGAAATAAGAACACAGTTACTTGAAAAGGCTAAAACAAATTTTATTCTCACAGGAAATGCACTAATAAATAAAAGGATAGTACTGGTAAATTACAAAAGTGTGTCAGGCATGTAGGCAAAATAAAGAGAAAGCCCCTGCAGATTATTTGAGTCATCTTAAAGCAGTGTTTGCTAAACATTTAGAAATGCCAGATCCAAATGAACACGCTAAACCAGCTATTGCAGCTGCATTCATGCAGGGTTTGCAAACCCTGTACAAAAATCAAATGAAACAAGTGCTTATAGATTGGCAAGAAAAAAACTTAAAAGTCCATACTAAGTCCTGCAAATCACTGTACTGACTACGGCAGGGTAATAAAACAAAAATAAATCTTAATCCCTTTGCTGCCACTATAAAAAAAAAAGGCCCTATGTTAAAATAAAAATAAATGCAAAGCCAATTCTATTCTTGGTAAAACTGGCAGCACTAGATCTGTATTAAAAGTTACTTCAGACAGTTAAATACTAGTATAAAAACAAAGTAAAGGCAGTTGGTGTAACAAATGTGATTGTTACGTATCCTGTTTCAGAACCCATCCCCATTTCTTTAGGTCCGATTGAAGAAAAGCATTCTTTTCTTCTGAGTACTACTGCAACAGTAAACCTACTAGGAAGAGATTTGTTATGTAAGCTGGGTTGTACTATTTATTGTACCCCAGAAGGGATGTATCTAAATGTTCCAACAGAATTGGAGGGGGAAGTATTGGCAGTTTTAGTAGAAGCTGAGGAACAGCCTGCTGAAAGCATACAGACAGATGGAGAGTTACTACAGCAGGTACCTGCCAACTTGTGGGCTAAGCATGCAAATGAAGTAGGTGTACTGAAATCAGCAGAACCAGTAAAAATAAAATTAAATCCATCAAAACCACTCCCCAGAGTTCCACAATATCCACTAAAGCTGGAAGCAGAGCAGGGAATTAAACCTGTAATTCAGTCTCTAACACATCAAGGAATTTTTCCAGTGAAAAAGCTAGGAAAGGTTACTTATAGATTTGTATAAGTCTTAAGGCCTGTAAATAATGCAGTACTACCTACTTTTCCTGTTGTTCCAAATCCAGCAACAATACTGAGTTGCATACCACCTACAGCTAGTTACTTTTCTGTGATAAATTTATGTTCAGCATTTTTTTCTATACCTATTCACCCTGACAGTCAGTTTCTGTTTGCTTTCACTTGTCAGGGACAGCAATATACATGGACATGGTTGCCACAAGGATATACTGAATCTCCTTTATTATTTTCTCAAATTCTAAAAAAAGATTTAGAGAATGTGACATTTCTGGGTGGGGCTGTGTTAGTACAATATGTAAACAATTTACTGATAGCACCACATTCCTTTCAGCAATGTTAACAGAATACCTTGCATCTTCTGACTATCCTTGCAGGAAAAGGACACAAAGTGTCAACAAAAAAAATTACAGCTATGGTTACCTCAGGTACGTTATATTGGTCATTTAATATCTCAGGAGTAGGATCTTACAGCAGCTATCCATCACTGAATCATCTTTATTACTTAAAGTAAAACTCATCCCTTCTTGACTGCATGTCTAACTAGATATGAACATACACTTCTTTCTGATCCATCTATTTCTCTTATCTGCTGTCCTGTTCTAATTCCTGCATCTCTGTTGCCTACTGCTGAGGATGGTGAAGAGCATGATTGTGTGTCTGTAACTAACTATTTGCTTTCTCCTAGGGAGGACTTAAAGGACACTCCTATACCCAATGCTGACATGCATCTGTTTGTGGGTGGCTCCTGTGGAAGAGATCAAACAGGAAAGTTGATCTCGGGAATAGCAGTCTGCACTGAGGAAACAATATTGTTGCAACAATTATTAGAGGGTGTTCACTCTGCTCAAATAGCTGAGCTAGTTGTTGTTGGCCTTTTCCCGGTTAGAGGTCACCACAGCGGAACTCCAGTCGGCTAATGATTTGCAGTAGATTTTTACAAAAGCTGAGGTGCCAGCTCAACGTCCAACCTACAACGAAGGCATGCCCATTTACACGTCTTTCGAATGCCCAACAAACCATGGGGAGGACATGCAGACTCCACACAGAAGGCACACCCTGCACTCCAGCCAAGAATTGAACTGGAGAACCTCTTGCTGTGAGGCAACAACGCTACCGCTGCACCACCGCAGATAAATAGCTGAGCTAGTAGCTTTGCAAAAAGCCTGTGAGTTCGCCAAAGACAAGGTGGCCAATATTTTTACTGACAGTCATGCTTTTGAGGTGGTACATGACTTTGGGCAACTTTGGAGAGAGAGAGGGTTTCTAACCTCTTCAGGAAATCAAATAAAAAATTCAGGGTACATAAAATCATTGTTAGATGCACTTTTGTTACCTAAAAAGTTGTCTGTAATCAAATGTGCACATCAAAATCGATTAAAAATTGTTAAAAAAGGTAACAACTTACCAGACCAAGCTGCTAAACAAGCAGTAGTAAATTGTTGTTAACATCTTTGTATGTTGACAGCAACAAACCACAACAGTAATGATGTGTTTGATTTTGCAAAATTGACAGCCTTTCAAGCTGAAGCATCACAGGGAGAAGTTCTGAGGTGGCTCAAGGATTTTTTATTTTATTTTATTTATTTTACATTTGTTGACCGGGCTAGTCTAGCTGGATATATGTCCATTTTCAGTAGAGGCACGGGGAGAAAAGCTCCACTAGTTGTAACAAGTATCATCATAAAAAAGGCATTAAAATGTTACATTATAAACATAAGAAATAATACCAAGTTAAACAGATAATATTAAATGAACAAAAATTTTTTTTTTTTTTTTTTTTTTTTTGCAGTGAAAGTTAACAAGGGAAAGGGTGAAGGAAAAAATGAGGTTAATCTGGATTAGTGCAGGAGCAAAGCCAATGTTTATTGAGATACATTTTCAGTTGTCTTTTAAAAAGTAGGAAAGAGGTCAAAGATGTAATATCAGAGGGTAGTTTATTCCATATTTTTCCAACAGAGTTGGAGAATAGACAGTCGCCTGCATAATTGTTGGATTTGGTAATATTAATCTGAAGTTTATTTGAAGAACGTAGTTGTTTCAGGTTATTGTATGGTGAAATAATGCTAGAAAGTATTGGTGTGTTAGCTGGGTGATATAGAATCTTATAAGCTATTAAGAGCTGTTGAAGTACAAGTTGGTTAGGAAGTTCAATCCAGCCTAGTTCTTTTAAGTTCAAGCAGTGATGAGTTTGAAAAGGAGATCCTACTGCGAATCGAGCTATATTATAATAGGATGTTGCTAGTTTTTTAATGTTGTGTTTGGAAAGATTAGTGTAAATGGGGGAAGCATAGAGAAGAGTAGAGATTAGGTGAGATCTAGCTATGGTGGACTTTGCTGTAGGTGTTAGGAAAGGTTTGATTCTATAAAGGGATCCTATTTTTTTATTAACTAATTTTATTGTGTTGTTGATGTGAGAGTCAAAGTTGAGGTTATTATCAATAGTTATACCTAATAGTTTTGTGGTCAAGTCAGGAGAAATGAGAGTACCATCAGAGGAGGTAAGAGTAAAATATGGTGGAGTAGATTTACGAGTAGGTGAAAAAAGTAACAGTTTGGTTTTTTTGGGGTTAAGGAGAAGACAGCGGTGAGAGAACCAGTGTTCTACAGTGTTAAAAGCTTTTTGAGTAAGAGACTGGAGTTCTGTTTGAGAGGTAGCAGTACAGATTATAGTAGAGTCGTCTGCGTATTGTATGCTGGTAGTATATGGGATAGCAGATTGTAGGTCGTTAATAAAGATTGAAAATAGAAGAGGGCCTAGGATAGAGCCTTGAGGTACTCCTAAAGAGATAGGGAGAAGATTTGAGAGTGAATTTTTCCAGAGTACTGCCTGCTGACGATTTTCAAGGTAAGATGCAAACCATGATAAGGCATGATGGTCGAGATCAAGAGATTTTAGTATGTGTAGTAGAAGTTTATGATTCACCATATCAAAAGCTTTGGATAGGTCGATGAAGACTGAGGATGATAGATAGTTGTTGTTACGGTTAGTGTTGATGGAGTTAGTAAAGGAGAGTAAAGCAGTAGTGGTACTGTGTGAAGGTCTGAAACCATGCTGACAGTTGGAGAGTAGGTTGTTATTGAGAAGGTGGTTAAGTATTTGTTTGTGAATACATTTTTCCATGATTTTAGCGATTGGTGAAAGGAGTGCTATTGGTGAAAATTAGAAAGATCATTGGACTTTCCCCCTTTATGTAGTGGTATGATATGAGATATCTTCCAGATAGAGGAAAATTCCTTCCTTTATAGATCTATTAATCAGGATGGAAATAGGGTAGGCTAAGACTTTAGCTCCTACCTGCAGGAATTCTGCAGGCAGTTTGTCTGCAGAGGGAGTGGTAGGTTTTAACTTTTGGAGCAGTGATGAAATAAAGGAAGTAGAAACAGGTTGTAAGTGGAGGGTGGAAGGTGGATTTGATGTAGGTGGAAGTAGGTTAGAGGTATCAGGAGATAGATGACTAGCAAGAGTTTGGATAGTATTTGTGAAGAATGAGTTGATGTCATTCACTATTTGTGTAGGGTTCTCAGGGTTAGAGTCCTGGGGGTCAGGTGTAATAGAATGACCAGGAGATAGTAGATTATTAATACTGGCCCAGAATTTTTTAGGTTCCTTATTGGTGGTTTGTTGCAACTGAAGGTAATAGTTCTTTTTGTCTGTCAGGATAGCTCTTTTTGTGCTGTTTCTTAGCTCTCTAAAGTTTTGGCGATCAGTTAGATTTTTTGGATCTTTAGGATGGATGTAGAAAATCTTCTGATGGCATATAAAGATATATATATCTATATAAGGCATATAAAAATTTTTGGATTTTTAGGATGGATGTAGAAAATCCTCTGATGGCATATAAAGACATCTGGATGGCCGACTGGTGGCGCCTGCCTCTTTGCTACCTTACCTGGTAAGGGCATATCATTTACCGGCTCATAAAGGTAAGACAGCTTTATTTAATCAAATTACCCAGAGTTGGTAAGCCCCTTGTGTCTCCTCTTTGATACTTCAGTACGTACAAAATTGTAGTATTTGTTTGGAATATAACATAAGCAAACATGCCAACAGCAAATCTACATGTTTACCTCCACCCTGGGGACCTTTTGTTAATATACAGCTGGATTTCATCCAGATGCCTAAGACTAATAATTTGCAATTTATTTTGCTGGTAGTGTGCATGTTCCCAGCATGGGTGGAAGCTTACCCATGTCGCAAACCTGATGCAGTCACAGTTATTAAAAAATTGTTATCTGATTATATACCAACATTTGGTATACCCAGCATTGTTAACAGTGTCCAGAGAACTCATTTTAATAATAATCTGTTTAAAGAGTTATGTAAAGCTTTTAATACTAAATTGAGTCTTCACTGTCCCAACCATCCCAGTCATCTGGATTAGTGGAAAGTGTAAACAGGACCCTTAAAAATAAAATTTCGAAGCTTTGTGCTGAAATCCACTTAAAGTGGCCCAAAGCCCTTCCTTTAGCATTAATGAGTATGAGGGCTTCACTGAATACCACCAGGAAGTTGAGTCCATATGAAATATTAATGGGGAGACCCATGGCCCTTCCAGCTACCCCTCCAGTGGGAAATGCCGATTTAACTTTGTCAGATGATGCTATGATTTCTTATTGCATGAAATTCCTCAAAATTTTGCTGCAATATCATCGAACAGTAAGAGCAGTGTTACCAAAGCCTCCTGACCAACCCTATCATCAACTACAACCGGGTGATTGGGTATATGTGAAAGCTTTTCAGAGGAAAAACTGCCCGAGCCAGAGGTGGAAGGGGCCTTTCCAGGTCCTGCTCACCACTTTAACCACAGGACTACCAACGTGGATCCATTCATCTCATTGCAAGAAGACCTGTCGTGTAGGGACCCCAGACAAATCATCGCAGCCAACAGAGGGAGATCGAGGTGTGACAAATCAATCATCTGCCCAGTGAGAAGGTCAGCTTCAGTAGCAGTCCATGATGAATCCAGTGACAACAGGTACTTTTGTTTTGTTTCTGCTGCTGTTCCCTTCTATAAACTGGTCCTTTGGCAATATGCCAAAAATCTAAACAAAACAAACTGCTGGATATGTTCGCATATACCTCATCATTCCAAGGCATGGACTCCCATGATTCCCATCCCTGCATCACAGGTGTCATTTGAAAAGGACCTTAATGACATCAGCTTAACCTGGCATAATGTAACTGATTTTTCAAAAGTTGTGTCTCTTCAACTTGCAACCACACAACATGGAGACACATGTTATGCCAGAAATGGGACTGTACCAGTAGGGAAAAGCAAATGTAATGACACCAGGCATGAAAGTTTGATAGACTCTTTGCACTTAAAAAGCTATGACTGGGGGCATGGCATGGGCATGATAAGTGTCCGTTACTACATCTGTGGTAATTGTGCCTACCCCTGGTTGCCTACATACTGGTCTGGATGTTGCTTTGTAGGCTATATTACTTCAGCTATTCAACATTTCGAACAAATTCTACAGGAGGTGGCGAACAAAACTTCACATCACATCAGGATGGCAAATCGAGAAATGACTAAAATGTGAACTGTGGTGTTACAGAATCGAATGGCACTTGATATAATGCTTGCTGCAAAAGGGGGGTCATGTGCCCTCATAGGGAGCCATTGCTGTTCATATATTAATGACTATCATGATGAACAGGAAAAACTGTCAAACATCATGGAACAAAGCGCCAAAGAGTTGAACAGCACATCCAAAAATTGGACAATTTTTGGATGGTTGGGCAGTATTTTTGGTAACCTGGGAACTAGCATAATCCAGAGTATTGTTATTGTATGTTTTATTATATTTGTGATCAGTTTGGTATTTTCTATTCTAAAGGCAGTAATTACAAGATGTTTGACCTCACCTGCACATGAAATGCCACTGCATGCACAAATCAATGACATTCTATTTTGACAAAAATTGATGATGAATATTATGATGTTGAGGGGTATTTTATCAAGTTAAGAAAAATAAAAATATAATTATATGTATGGGATGACACTAATAGTGTCAGAGGGAGAAAACTGTTATGGGACAAGATCAGCTTATTAAAATGTATAGTAATTTCAGTTTATTAATGATGCTATAATATAATTGTTAAAAAGCAAATATAATTTGTATGCAGGGCTGGGAAAAATACAGCTTCATAAGCCACAGTATTGCTGTCTTTTAAACTGCATTCTTATAGTATGTAACAACAGAGAATAGTACGTGTTGTATGAAGTGAGGCATGTAGTTATTACAAAAAGGAATTTGGTAGCCTGACTCCTCCAGGCTAAGAGTGCTTTGCTGCTAGAGCATGTTTGAAACATTCAAGGTCAGAAACAAGACCCTTTGGAAGCAGGTGAATCATGTATAGGAAGGTGTTCACGTGAAGTCTAAGGCAAAAATCATGAGAGATGAGGACATTTGCAAAGTTTTCTATAGGACACAATCATTATAACATCATGAAATTGCATGAACAGTTTGATAAGAAAATGTATAAAATTACAGTTTTTGTATGTAAAGTGAGAATGCTTCATCAAGAATTATGAAGATTAACTCCCAGTGCTGTAAAAATAAAATTTCTGTTTGCACATCCTGAAATGTTGTTCCTGACTAGAGGCATATAAAAGGTAAATTCTTAATGTTATTTATTGATGACTATAACATGTTGAATGACTGTGCTGGATGATATGTTTGTGAAAACATCAAGGATACATATATCTGACATGGCATAGTGGGAAATCACTTTGGATATGGTGTGCAGGGTCCTGGGTTTGAGCCTTGCAAAGGCTGTTTATCTTATTGCTGGGCAAAACAAGGGCCATTGGATACCGAGTGATTAAGGCACTTTTAAGCAGTTGTAAGTGGGTTTGCGAGGTTTTGCATGAAATTAAACACAGCTAACTTCCAGTTACAGTTTCTTATACTCAGCTTCTAAATTGCTTAACCTGTGTAGGCATTGCTTACCCCCATGCAAACAGGATTAAACCCACTTACTGCTGCTTAAAAGTGCTTACTCCTGCTTACCCCCATGCTAATTTCTTTGAAAGAAAAAAAAAAAGGGTTGATAGGAAAGTGGTGAAAAAGGGCACAAAGAGGGGAAGACAGTTGGGAAAATATCTAGGGATATGCAGGATGGGTGTAGGGAAGGTCCATATCTGCCCATTCCTTCTACAGCAACAACTGTGCATACACACTGATTTGGAGGTAGATTTGAACACTCATACCCCTGAGAGAGGGGTGAGGAATACAATAATATGTTGTGAAGCCAATTAGACTAGATTGCATGTGTCCAGTGGACACATGTGCGAAATGGATAGTTATGTATGGGGCAAGAGTTTTCTTTGGAAACAGATTGCCCTTTTTTTAAGGTGAGAGTGGGATGTTGGGGAGGGATAGTAAATATATTTGGGGAGGTAGGTTGGGTAAGATAACAAACAAGACAGAAAAGACAGCATGCAGAGGTGGTATATGACACATGTGGGGGGTAAACACCTTGGATGGGGATGGGTGTTTCGAAGTCAGAAGCCCATGAGCCCCCAAATGGGAACAGTGGGACTGAGGTCCTACCCATGGGCAGTCACCACTGCACCTTCACGGCCCCAAAGGTGGCTGTGCTGGGGGCTGGGTAGGAGGGGCAGGCTGACCTAGATGTGCCATGCAGCCCTCAAGCTGGTGTAGCAGATCTCCAAACTCCCTGTGGAGCTCGTTATGTACCAGACCCCAGACTTGACGATGGGTGACAATATCCTGTCCATGCCCGCTACCGAGGGGTGAGCCCCATCCCCTGAGGCAGTTCCACCTGAAGGTGGTGCAGGACCAGCAGATGAGGAGGTCCCGGGTTGGCCCCAGATGTGCTTGTGCCCAGTGCAATGGCCAGATGAGGTGGGAGAGGTGGGTCCGCTGGGAACAGCCTTCCCAAATGTGCTATGGTGTTTCAATTTTAAAACATATGTGGGTTAGTAATAGTCAACACATTCCAGGATTAGGTGTAACAGCATGCATAGATATTCCAATTAACCCAAAATACCTGATATGGAACAGTTGCATAGCAAACAGAACAAATGCATATATGGAACCACAGTGGCCATTACCACAGCATGCAGATACATTGATGGCAGCATGCCAGCAATGTGGAAGTATTTCAACATGGCACATGCATAGAAACAAATTTCAATATTTATCAAGCAATAGTGCATATATCCCAACAGTAGATTTAATTGTACACATACTGATTGAGTTGTGTATTTAGTTTATTGTTGCAGATATGGTGGGGGGAGAGAAAGATGTCAATTAACAAGTTGTATATCCCTGTAGTTCTCATTACTTTCCTAGTCAGTGCTGTGATCTGTACCTTACAGATATTATTATACTACCCTATGGCCTTAGTTTGGACAGTGGTATGGATGTAGACAACTATATACATGAACTGTGTTTACCTGCAGTATACACCTCTTATCTGGTATACCTGTGGAGGTATTGTTTGTTAACACTACCTGACTGTTTCTACACATATTCCCAGATTCCAGGTTGATGTTATGCACATACCTCTCCATCTCTTATTGCACACACTCTGGGCATGACTTGACAACATGTAGGTGAAACTGGGACATATTTTGAGTATTGCCCTCATAAACCTTTGGTGAGTTGCTACAATGACAGGTTTGTTTTCATAGACATCTTCCAAACATTTACAGGCCTGACAGTCAGTTATATACATTAAATGCTGCCTAAATGTCAGAGATTATCACGTTGATATGCCAGGGGAACAGGATAACAGGCAGCAGATATGGAACAATTATCTGGACATTCTGTACATATCTATACAGTTGAGGGGTATGATTCTGCATGCAGCTTACTACCACTCCCAGGATTCGAACCATAGCTGTGTCTCCTAAAAATAAAACAGTGTACATCACAGTTGAGTGTGCTGTGTAGATATTGCTGTGTATCTTTTCTCTGAAAATTTTCTATAAGTCTCCAGTGATTTTACAAACTGACCTTATAATTACAACACTCTTATACAGGGTTTCCTAGACAATTTTATTATGCAGCACTGTGTGGATGACAGTGATGAGTAATACCTTATTAGTCAGAGATACTGCAACACTAACACTGCCATACAATACCAGACTAAACGGTACCAGTCCAGGATTTCAATCTTTTATTTCTAGGCACAGTTTTCGTATCTGCAGACCTGTAGGAGGAATGTTTGTTAACACTACCTGAATGTTTCCACTATAGTACCAGATTCCACATTATTATTATGCACATACATCTCTCTCTGTTACTGCACACACTCTGGTCATAGCTTCACAACATGGAGGTGGAGTTGGGACATACTTTGCTTATTACTCTCATAACACTTTGGTGAGTTGCTAGAGTGACATATTTGTTTTTATAGATATATTTCTGACAGCTATGATGTCTGACAATCAGTTGTATGTCATTATTTGCTGACTAAACTTCTGGGATCATCCCACTGATTTGCCAGGGGGACAGGGGAACACGGTGACAGGCAGGGGACTTACACCAATTATCTGGACATTCTGGCAATATCTGTACAGTTGTGGGGTATGATTCTGCCTACAGCTTACTACCATTCCCAGGATTCGAACCATGACTGTGTGTGCTAAAAATGCAGCACTTCACGTCTCAGTTGAGTGTGCTATTTGGATTTTGTTTTGTATCTTTTCACTGTTTTCTGTCTAAGTCTCCCACAGTTGTACAATATGACCTTGTGATTACAACAGTTGTATACAGACATTCCTACACATTTTATTTATGTAGCACAGTGTGGGTAACAGTGCTTAATACAACAGTACTGTTAAGGGATTGCAACACTACATTATCATATGATACCAGAGTAAACAAAAGCAGTCCAGGAGTTAGACCTTTATTGCCTGGCTGTTAACCTTTTATTTACATACAACCTATATGAGACTCTTCCTGCCATATTGTCTGGTGTATTCAGTACATGCCATACACAATACAGGTTTTGTACTGACAATTAACTTTCTACTACTTTAGATTTATTTCTTATGACAGTACATGCAAGATTATTACTAACCTACCTCACGACACAGCCTCTGCAGACTACAGGCATGGGCTTCATGATTCACAGCCCACTCATCTGCCACTGTCAAAGACATAAGAGGAATATTTAGCCATACCTATCCATAATATACATGAGCTGGCAATTATTAAACAGGTAGTAAAATGATACTTACACATGGCTGGGACATCACCCGTCTGCCTAGCTGCTTCGATCCACTGATCCAAGAGCTCCCTTTTACTCCGTTTCAGTTCAGCATAGTGATGCCTAACCTGTTCACCAGTTTGAGAGCTGCCAGTGGCACTGGTGAGGTCACGGGCGAGACAGTCACAGGCTTTCGCTTTATATTGGGAACCCTAGTACTGGCCCTGCAGCAGTCTCTGGTCATGGTCTTTAACAAGGAGTCCTGCAATTTCTTTGGACTCCTGGATGCCCCAGTGCTGCACCTGGAAGCGCAATCCTTTACCCACACCAGCCATAGTGCCTACAGAAGAAAGCTGCAACCAGTTATGAGATGTATTCCCACCTGTGGGGTTTAAATATGTCTGATTTTCCACACTTTGCCATGATTGGATGGTTTTGAAAATGCTAAGCTATGGGCACACCTGCTTACCTAAGGTTGGCATTGCTTAAAGGGGTATACCAATGGGCAAACTGATTTAGCTGGCCTACACATTGCTTACACCTAGTAAGCAGGGGTGTACAATGCTTAGCATTGCTTAATTTTAAATTTGCCACTATTTGCTGATTGGCATTCATTTATCATTCATTACAGGTTATATATTTGTTTGGTATCCATGATTCATGTGTATGTACACTGTATGGGGTCCTTGTGTTTATTGGGGGATTTCAACACTTTATTACAATGACACCTCACATCTGGACTTAATGCAGTACTCCAGTTCACATATTTATTTTATGTAGTAGGTTATACCACATAAAACTGCATATAGATTCCTTTCACGTGTAAATTTTGATTTTGCTATAGTGAGGATCTCTCTGGGGATACTGCAATCTTATGTACTGCTGTGATGGCTTACTGGTTAACTACTGTGACTATAGTGTACAGGGTCCTGGGTGCAAGGGCTGTTTATTTTGTTGCTGGGCAGAACAGCAGCTGTTGGATACAGAATGATTAAGGCACTTTTAAGCATTTGTAAGTGGGTTTGCGCTGGTTTGCGGGATGGTAAGCAATGCTAACGTCTGGTTAAATATGCTTACAGAGAGTTAGCATCAATATTGCTTAACCTGTGTGCACATTGCTTATCCCCATGCAAACCGGCTTAAACCCGCTTACTACTGCTTAAAAATGCTTACTCCTGCTTTCCCCGTACTAATTTAGATAGAAATGTACCATGGCTCTTGAGAAAATGGTGGATTTGGACACCCTATGGATTTATCATTTATTACACATTATACCTTCAATTCGTATCCCTGATTCATGTGTACATATACTGTATGGGGCACTTGTGTTTATCTGTGGATTTTACAACATTATTACAATGACAACTCACATCTGCATTTAATGCAGTACTCCAGTTTAGAAATATATGTTATTTAGTAGGTTATAAGGCAAAAAGCATGCTCATAAAGTGATTTCACATAGATATTGGAATTTATTACAATGAGAATCGAACCGGGAATGACTGCTCGCCAAGCGAACGCTCTGACCACTACACTATTGCGGTAGTGTTTCAACTGCATGTATCTTGCTATTTATCTTCTTGTGCCATTTTAGGTATGGTATGGGTAGCTAAGCAAGGGGCAAACCTGTGCACCTATGGTTAAATTTAATCTGTTTGATAAAAAAAAATTTCTACTGTTATTTTATCTTGGAGGGGACAGGTTTCACTTATTGCTGTGGATTCCTGTGTGCATTTGCACATTTGGTAGACATCCTAGCAACCCCCCATACCTCTCAACCTCTTCAGGCACACTATCTGGATAAAGCTTGACAAATTGTGGTACAACTATGGACATATTTTCATTATTGCTCTTATAAACTTGGGACAGTTGCTAGGGTAACAGGATTTGTTTTAATATATGTTTTATCACGGATTTGAAGTTGGACACTGAAATGCATGCATTATTTACTCACTTCAATCCTGAGATCATCCCAATGATTTGCAAGGACAATTGGGGTGCTGTATAGCCGTGACATGTGGACATTCTGTGATGATTTGTATAGTTGAGAGGTATGCAGCCTTCTATGAGTGTTCTCACTCATTATTATTGCTGGGTGGCACTTCCTGAGTGCAGGGGCATGTGTATTGTGAGAGCTCTGCTCTCAGACACACCCCCTGCACTCGTCCACACTCCATGTACATTTAGGAGCAGAGGCAGCACACCTTCATTACTATGCATGGCACACTGCTGTGTTCCTCTTAAACAGACGTTTCTGTGCAGGAATAAGCTAATCCTGCATGGAACCTTACTGAATCCCAGGGAATGTGCAGAGCAACAAGTCAAATAATAGCAAGAAAAAATAAATTTAATGCACATAAATATGTAATGGTGGGCTGTTGAAAAGTCCTTCACCATCTCCTGAGCTTCCTGGAAATTTCAATAATAAGAGGTCCCAGAATTCACCTGAACTATATCTTCAAAATAAATAAAGGAAAATAAAAATGTAGGAAATAATAACACTGACATAAAATTAATAATAAATAATTTAAGGCATGATACTCACTGGCCACAACTTCTGTTATACCCAGAAAAGTTATTAAATGGACATCCCAGCACAGTAGATAACCATAAATAACTGTGACAAGAAATCATGAGTCTTTATTACAAATCACTGTGAGAACTTTATCCCACAAGACATGAATGCATATGCCTTTCAGAATCAATAAGTATTTTTTGCTTGTTTCTGACACACAAGACACCACAGACCATTACAAGGTAATATCTAACTACATTTCAACTTCTTTGTTAATGGTGTCCCAAAATAGCTGCACATTGCTACTTTTATGCATTATGTCACCGCACAGGTTACTAATTATAGTCCAAACAAGGGTATGATATGTAATGTATCATGACTGGAAAAGTGTAGTCACTTAAGTAAACTTACCATAATGGTAGGTGTTTGAATGACCATTGCTGCAGTAGGTTAGCTATATGAGTTATATCCTGCTAAGGCTATAACAGCGGTCCAGCTTCCAAAGGTACAGGGCATCCTTCACATGCACAAACCATTAGTCAGCTTGAGTTGTACTGACTAAAATGTTATGTTTGGGTGCCAAGCTCTTCAGAGGTTTCATGCCAACAGAGAGAGGGAGGATAAAGCCCTGACAAGGGCAATGCTAGCAAAACAAAAATTACGGTCCTCAACCTGACAGGAAAAGCACACAAAAATAAAGGGGACAGGAGATGGAGCTGCTGTTGCAGAACTGATCATATAAAGCTCTGTTTTTGGTAAACTTACTTACACAACTGTACTAAATTCATCATTTGATCACTGGATCACTGTTACAGTAGCCTTAGCTATATGGGTAGACTACCATAACTTAGACTGACTCTGCATTTCTTCTGTCTTTTTAACTGTTCTTTATTATTTGTGGCTGTTTTATTATCTGCATTTGTTTTGTACTGTACTGTACTTAGCATAGACTAGATTCAGACGTGCTGAATCTAGCCTATATTAATACACTTAAGCGGCAATCTAGCCATCTTATATTAAGTGGGGCTCCCCCTGCATCCTTGTGGCAGAAGAGTGCGGATACAGCCTTGTCTGAGCTGGGAATTGCTGGAGGAAGGATCATTGTGTGATTTATTTTTGGTAAATTAGCTTAAAATTAATTTCACCTGTATTTAAGCCTTGTATTTGCATGTTGCTACAAACCATGCAACATGAATTAGCGGTGCCCTGTATAGACGCAAACACCTAGAAACAATTTTTTCCATAGATGACTTACAGTACAACTCTCCCAAGCTTCTCTGATGGACTTTGGGCAACTCAGCTGAGCACTGAGCAGTGTAGCCATAGTTTTTCATCCCTAATCTTCAATATAATAAGCCCACTTGTTAATCCTAGAGCAAAAGCTCATCTAACGTGACCATAGTACTTATGGTTTTAACCTGCCCCAATGGATAGTCAGTTTCCTACCATTTCTCTGGCCAGCCTGATTGACATGGGCATGCTGAGGCAATGTAGTAATTGCCTGATGTATACTGACAACCCCTTACTCTTAAAACAAATACAGTATGTGAGAAAGTAATTATACCATGAAACTGGAATCAGTCCTATCACGTACCAATAAATAGGACATCAAACAGGTTGTCAGCACACACACACATCTCCTCTCACACAAGATAAGGTCATGACACATCAACCCACATATGTGGAGGTACTCACTAAAAACCTACCAAAAGATCAGAGACTTCCCAATTGCAAACCACTTACACATACCAAAACACGAATAGAATCCACTACACATAATAACACACATACCAGTGTCTCAGCAAATAAGCCCCTAAGGTGAAACACCTCAAGACCAAATGTCTTGGTCATAGGTGACTCAATAGAGAGACACACAGATGTCCCACTTACAAGGCTGGACAAGGAGAAGGTTATGGTCAACTGCCTGTCAGGTGCCAGAATCCCTCAAATCATGCATGCAGTCAAGTCACTCAACAACAAGTACCATTATGACTCTGTCACAGCTCATATTGGGGTGAATGACTTGAGACGTACCTCTCTGGACTATATGAAGAGAGACATGACTGAACTCTCAGATTATATGTCCCAGGCATGTATGACCCTAGCAATAAGCAGCATTCTACCTTCACCCAGGATGATGCCACAGTATAGACAAAAAATGATGGACTTCAGACTAGCTTCTGGTGTCATTTCAGTGGGATCCAGTATCTGTCAGCCTGAGAGGATTTGGTTGACAGACCATGCTGCTTTGCCAGAGATGGTCTGCACCTGTCTCCTCATGACTTTCAGATACAGGCAAAGACTCTTGACTCCCCCGTTTTGCCTTTTTTAGGCAATGTCAAGAAAATAAACCTTCCAACATAACAAAATACACTCGTGACAAACTCAAGGTTATGCTACTTAATGCTAGGAGCCTGAACAAGAAACTGCACTCCCTGGAAGCACTCATCTCCCTGAAAGATGTTGACTTCTGTGCAGTGACAGAGACATGGTTCAGGGCTGTGGAGAGCACCCTGGCTATGCAAGGCTAAAATGCCTTCCACACATTCAGACCTTAAAATAAGAATGAGCATGAAAGGACCAAAGCAGTGGTGTATCCATCTTCATTAAAGCTAAGTACACCTTGAGACTGGTTAGACAGTATGACTCTCTTGAGTTGTTAGGTCCAACTAACTATAGGCAAAGTACCCTAGCACATCATGGTTAGCTATAAGTCCCCCACCATGATCCAAGAGAAACATACCATGTACCTGGACCTACAGGAGTCACTCACCATACAACCAAACACCTTGGTCATAGGAGATTTCAACTAACTGTACATCATTTGGGTGACATATATGAGCACGGACATGAAAACCCAGAGGTTCTTGAAATTTGTCAATACAAATGCCCTGGAACAGATAGTCTGCACTCCCACAAGGGGTTCAAATGTCCTAGACTTAATACTCACCAACATGTGGGGTCACTGCATTCCCCCCTCCCCAAATGTGGTACCCTCCCTTGTAAGGTCAGATCATAAATCAGTCTCATTCAAAGTAACAGTCAGACTTGACATCCCCACAGGAGCAATAAATCTAAAAAAAAAATCACCAAAGAAAACTACATCCTACTAAGCAATGGTATAAAAAGTTTCAAACCCCTACAAACACATTCGACAATGATTCCTATACAGAGGTTCATACAGATGCCTTGTATAAACACCTAATCAACTGTATAGACTTGGCAGTAGCTGACTGGATCAAAGTCAGATTCTCCCAAAAAAACAGGGCACCCTTGTGGACCTCCAGTATAAATAGGTTATATAAAAAGAGGAAGAAGCTGATGTTTAAAAGTAAGAGGGAACTAAGTCAGCAGAGTAAAAAATCCCTCCACAGCTTGAACAAGCATATTAGATATCTTGTAAAGTCCTCTAAAGCAAATTGCAAAGCTAAAATACCATCCATATCTAAGGATAGCCATATGGCATTCTTTAGCTACATCAGAAATCTAAAAGGGAAAGCCCAGCTATGTGCCGAACTAGTTGTGGATGGTACCACTTATATAGTACATTAGGAAATTGCCAACCTGCTAGCTGACAGATTTGGCACAAACCTCGAACCCCTGTTCCCACCAGCCATACCCCAAACTGTTCCTGACACTAGTCCCCTCCCTAGTATCTCTAGAGAGTAGGTCATGTCTGCACTCTTCAAGGTCAAAACACAGCCTCAGTGGGACCAGACAACATCCCAGGTTGCTTACTTAGCAATCTAAAACAAGAACTAGCAGAACCACTTGGTGCTCTCTTTAACCTTAGCATTAGAACTGCCTATGTTCCAGCAGAGTGGAGAGCAGCAACAGTAATCCCCTTGCACAAAGAGGGCCCATCAACTGATCCTGGGAACTATAGAACCATAAGCCTAAACAGCCTTATCTGTAAGACCATGGAAAGAATCATCATGGACCTTATCAACAATGACATAGGCGATCTTCACCCTCTTGACCCAACCCAGTTTGGCATCATTAAGTGTAGACCATTCCTGTAACACATGGTAGAGTTCTTTGAGAATGCCACCAAAGCTCTGAACAGAGGTAAGACAGTGCATGCCCCCTATCTTGACCTAGCCAAGGCTTTTGACACAATTCCTCACTTAGCCATCACTGAGAAACTCACTCAGCTGAGGATTAACCCTTACATCACTAGATGGGTAGCCAACTGGCTGACAGACAGAACTCACATTGTTAAAGTCGGGGACTCCATCTCTTCCAGTAGATCAGTCACCAGTGGCATAGCACAAGGATCTGTACTGGGCCTGTTACTGTTTGGAATCTATTTTTCAAAGGTTCAGGCCTAAGTAGATGGTCTCTGGCTTACCGAGTTTGCCAGTGATTGCAAATTGGGTGGCAATCATTGAGCTCCCCAATGATGTTAACATAATGCAGAAGGATGGGCTAACACAAACAAACTGGTGCCAAAGCCATGGACTAAAACTAAATGCAAAACAGTTCATTATTATTCCCTTTGGCAAAGAAGAATACTCTACCAATTACAGTATTGACAGCACACCCCCAAGCTTAAACCCAGTGGTATGAAGCTTGGAAACTTGGGTAGACAGAAATCTAAACTCAATCACTATGTTGCCACAGTAGTAAGAAAAGACTTCCATATTGCACATCTCATACATAAGGGCATCACTTCCATGTCTAAGGATGTTATAACTCCACTGTACTTGACACTCTTCAGACCATTACTTGAGTACAATGCCCCCTTTTGCATGCACCTCACCAGACACCTGCAGCAGCTGGAAGATCTACAGAGGTTTTTCACAAGGAACATTCAGGGCCTCCAAATCATCTCTTACATGGACAGACTGAAATCCCTGTCACTGTACTCTGTATCTTATAGGCTGCTGAGAGGTGACTTGTGCCTTGCCTACAGGGTAGTCTTTCACCCTGCCCTAATAGAGATCAAACGGGACAAGAGTCCCTCACTCTGGGGATCTTAACCTAGTCTCTGACATCAACAGAACATGCTGCAGAGAAAGATACATCTCCCAGAGATTGCTGCTCCTCTGGAATAGACTCCCAATTCGTGTTAAGCAGAGCATTTCACTGACCATGTTCAAGTGCAACCTGGAAAATTGGATGGCAGACCGCAAATTCACCCCAGGAGGTGGCGCCCATGTCCCTTATAGACAGAGGTAGTTGGTGATGACCTTGAACTCGCTCTGCAAATAATGCCCACTTATCCAAGGACATTTGGGGTAACTTGGGTATAGTATGGCTAAAACTGTCAGGGTAACTAGGTTATAACATGGCTAGGCTTATTTGGGCTTTAGGGCTGTTAGCCGAGTAACCTCCTATGAACCTATGAACCTATGAGAAGGCAGGATGAGGGCCCATGAGCTCCTGAAAAATGATCCTGCCAATGTCTGTCCTAGATCTGAAAAAGGAATCTAGTTTGTAAAAGTGTGCACAAAGGACTATGTTACTGCTTTTAGAATCCAATTCTTTCTAAAAAAAAAAAAAACACACACCAAGGTTTATGGTGAAATGATCCTTGACCCTGCCTCTAGGGTAGCAAGCAAATTCCATTTTGTACTCACAAGCCCTTAGTATTACCCCCCTTGGAAACCTATCACTTAAATATGGACATATCTCTCAAAATGCTGTCCCCCAAGCACTTAATTAATGTAAGTAACATTTTCAGCTGATCTCCCCTAAAACTATTAAAAATATTGTTTTTATATTAACAATAGTGCATTGTACCTGTTGTTAAAGGCATTAATTTAGATAGTCAGAGACATAATATGACCTGTAAAAGGCCATGTTGATGTGAGGCTCAGAAAGAATATACTCAGTAGAGTACAATGAGTCTGCCTGGCTGCACCGTTGCCTGGAATTGTGTTGTTTTGGTGAGCATAACTAAATGTAATAACATGAGATAACCATTTAGAAATAATCTATTTTTACACTGGTTATCCTTTCTTCTTACCTTCACAAGAAATGAACAAATGATCATAAGGTCATAGGTGAATACTTAGCTAACTACCCTGAAGGGCCTTTTTAAGTCTAGCCAAGTTAGCCCATTAGGCATTAAAATACCCTTACCATAAGTTTTATTTCTATACTTCCCATTTGTGAATGGATTTTCTGGGGTCATATTCCTGAGTATTGAAAGGGGACACTGTAGCAGGATAGGGCATAAGGTGCTGCCTTTATCCATTAGTGGCACAAGGGCAGTCCTGTAAAAAATGTTTTTATTCCTATCCACTGATCTAAGGTGCATTTCGATATTGATGGGGGGAATTTTGTTTTACGTGGATGGGGAGTCTGTTCCAGTGTACTGGTATCCTCTGAGATGTGTAGTTGTCCCTTCAAACCATTCTATTTATGTTGCAGAAGAGGTTGAGGTCTCTGGAGTGTGTATTTCTGAGATGATTTAACTTGCAGATGAGCAGCAGGTCCATTAGTATTGGGTCAGAACATGCCTTACAGGCCAGGCACAGATCACCACTTAATAGTCTATAAGATACCAAATATATCAATAGAGTTTTGAGGTGGCCCATGTAGGTCATGTGGTTTAGTCCCTGCAGTCTCTTTGTGAGGAATCTCTGTGGCACTCTAGCTGTTGTATCTGTCTGGACAGGTACATACCAAAGGGAAAATTGTACTCAATGACATGCCAGTTGAGGACTGAGTACAGTGGGGCAATGAGCCAGCTGGACTGAGATCCTATCCCTTTGCCTCTACATTGAGAAGTATAGAAGGACGTCTTTACAACAGTTGACACATGTTGTGGAATGCTAAGTCTTTATGTATGTTCCCAAATCCCTAACTACTGGATTGACTCTTAGGGTTCTATTGTCAATGTGGTAATTTCCCTGTGCAGTCAGTTTCTCAAGGGATACGATAATGCACTTTTTGGCATTTAGTTTTATTCTATGAGTCTGGCACCATTTATTTGTTTGAGATAAGCCCCCCTCCCCTGGAGGATGGTTGAGTCTTTTGGGGATTCAATGACTGCTCATAGCTTTCAGTCATCCACAGACTTGGTCAACCAAAGACTCCACATCATTTGCTTGGATTTTTGAGAAGTGGATGCCAAAGAGGAGTGGTCTCAGCACCAAAATCTGTGGGACTCACTTGTGACTGGTCTTTTTTTCTTTACTTCTTGTATCTTGTGATGTCCTGTGCCTTATCTTTCAGCAAGCTGGCAATCCAGTGGGTAACGTGTTTATTCCTAATTTAGTAAGCTTTTCTACAATGCCTGAGTGGGGTTGTAGCAAACTTTTTGGACAGGTCTAGGTAGGTAGTGTGTACCATCTTACCTTCATCTACAACTCTCATAACTCTTTTGAATAAATCAACTAGGTTAGGTAAGCATAACCCCCATTTGATGAACTCAAATTAGGATGGGTCTAGTGTTTGGATGTTTCCTATGTGCTTATTTATTGATTCTGTAATGAGTCTTTCCATGGATTTACATAACAGGCTGGTCAGACTTATGGGTCTGTATTTACTCTAGTCAGTGGATGGCCCTCCCTTGTTCAGGGATATGACTGTTGCTATCCTCCATTTGCTTGGTACAAAGCTCATTTGGAGGCTGTGGTTAAAAAGTTTTGTTAGGGGCATAAATATACTTCATGCTACTCAAGATATATCCAGGGATATTGTTAGGACCAACAGATGAAGTATTTTTGGCTTTTGAGAGAACTAAAAGGACTTGATCATGTGTGATAGCTGAGGATGTATTGGTTTCTGATATTTCTTTTGAGATATTTGGGAGTAGGGATGAGTGAAACTGGAGATGAATTTATTGGCCAGAAGGTTTGAATATATCTTCAGCTTCAGTATAGGTGGTATAATTCACAGTCATCTCAACACTCTGCTGTGTAGTGCTTTTGAGATGACAGGCATAATGGAAGAAGGCCTCATGATTGCCCTTGGCCTGGATGACTATTTTTGCTTGAAATTTGGCCTTGGTACTTAGACTCCTGAGTCACGTATTTAATTTAATGATTGGACTTCTAATATGCTAGGTCTTGCGCTTCTTATTTCTGGCCACAGTTTTCTTCACTCTGTTATAAGTCTTATTGATATTATGGTTCCACCATGGAGGTTTGCTTTGAAAGATCACCTTGTGCATGCTTCTATTGGGTACAGCACTTCTGTGAAGTTGTTTACATGCTGATATGAGTTAGCAGTGTACACTTAAACATAACCAATAGAGTTTTCTGGATTTGGGGGGATTTGAAACTTGCCAAGCTATCACTTAAAAATAGAAGTTTGCCTTGAAGTAATTTCTAAAATTTCTAAATGTAGTAGAGATCTTGAAGTCTTAGTTTTACTTCAAAGGAGACTGCTTTATGGTCTGACCTGATTAGTGTGTATGTTACACAAGGAATGAAGCATAATTCCCCCATGTATGATGATAAGGCTAAGGATGTTGTTTCCTCTATTGGGTACACTGACTAGTCCAGTGGTGCCTCATGATATTCCACTGCAGCCCCCCCCCAGCTGTGCACCACAATGGTACAATCCAATAACTTCACATAGAAAGTGAATCCGAACTGCTGCCTTACCAGTCCAGATTCAGGAAGAGGGCAGCAGACTGCTGATGCCCCAGAAGTCTATGCGGACCTGGAAGAAGGCAGCAGACTGCTGATGCCCCAGAAGTCTATGTGGTGCTAACCGCATAGACTGGAAGGGGATCGGTCAGCAGTCTTGGAATGAGCATTCTGGCAAGCGCGAATGCAGACGAAGCTGTTTTGCAGACAAAGCTTTGGATTTTATTATCATTGCAGATACTCATGTGTGTAATGCCCCAGTTGATTTATACTGGTGGCTATAGAGAGAACTCAGAATACCTGCTGGTGGTGGTTAGAGAATACCTCAGGCTTGAACCCTGTACCCTGGGTTCAGCCTGAATTCCCTACCCACCACCACCAGTGAAACTTTTGCAGATTTTTGCCTCATATTTTGTTCTGTTCTGTTTATCACAAAATCTGGGATTTCTGAATTTGTAATTCCTTAGCTAGTTGATGGTGCAGTGGTAGCATTGCTGTCTCACAACTAGAGATTCTTTGGTTTGATTCTTGGTTGGGGTGCTTTCTGTGTGGAGTCTGCATGTCCTCCCTGTGTTTGTGTGTGGGTTTGTTCTGGTGTCCTCCCATGTTACAAAGACGTGTCTGCAGTATTTCTCCCTGGGCCTCTGCTGAAAAATCCAAGTCAGACCTTCCTGGTTAACAAATGTTAAATAAATAAAACTGACAAGTATTTGGATTTCAGACTTCATATTCTTTAGAAAGTACATAGTAACACAAAACCTTTTATTCTAGCAATTTTCAGGTCAGAGTAATGGTGAGTGGGGAAGAGAGGTGAAGAAAAGAGTACAAGCAGGATGGAGTGGGTGGAGAAGAGTGTCAGGAGTCATTTGTGACAGATGAGTACCTGTAAGAGTGAAAGGGAAGGTCTACAAGAGGGTAGTGAGACCAGCTATGTTATATAGGTTGGAGACAGTGGCATTGACAAAAAGGCAGGAGTCAGAGCTGTTCATGGCAGAGTTAAAGCTGTTAAGATTTGCACTGGGTGTGAAGAGGGTGGATAGGATTAGGAATAAATTCATTAGATGGTCATCCCAGGTTGGAAGGGTTGGAGACAAAGCTTGAGAGGCAAGATTACATTGGTTTGGACATGTGCTGAGGAGTGGTGCAGAGTCTATTGGGAAAAAGATGCTAAGGATGAAGCTGCCAGGTAACAGGAAAAGTGAAAGGTCTAAGAGAAAGTTTATGGATGTGGTGAGTGAGGACATGCAGGTGGTTGGTGTGACAGAGCAAGATGCAGAGGACAGGAAGAAATGGAAACAGATGATCCGCTGTGGCGACCCCCTAATGGGAGCAGCCAAAAGAAGAAGATAAGATGAATATTTGAAATTTGTCCCTATTTTTGGGACTGTATTCCCCCATTATTGGCTTTGTCCAGGTTTTTTGTGCTAAGGTTGAGAGCTATGGTGAGAACTGCATTCACTGAATATGTTTGAGGGCTGTATTCCCCCATTACTGGCTTTGCCCGGGTGTTTTGTGCTAAGAGGTTGACAGCTATGGTGAGAAATTAATTCACTAAATGGTATCCATTTAAGTTGCAGTCTTTCTCTCTTTCACAAAACAGCTGATTTGGCATAGTGGTATGTTGCTTTGAGTGTTTTGCACAGGGTCCTAGGTTCAAGTCTTGGCAGTGAAATGTATGGTGATAACACAGCATTTTATATTAGCAACTTTCCAAGATTATACAAGCAATGTTTAAAATGTGTCCCTGGTTTTTGGGCTTTTGTCCCTCCCCAATAAATGTTGGCTTTTTCCAGATTTCTTGTGCTGCGAAGTTGAGACATACAGTTGAGTGTCGAGTAGATTTTACAAGGAGCTGAGAGCTGCAGGGGAAGAGAAGTTTAGTGCTGCTTATGCTAAGTTGGCTTCCATTGTTAATAGCACAATAGGTAATGTACTTGCTTTTGATGCAGAAATCTGTGGGTTCTATTCCCACAGGGGGTGGATGCTGCCTTACTGAGAATGTCCTCTTTGGTGAAGATACAGGCACTTTATTTGTAGATGAAACAATGAAATATAAAGTTGCTTGCTAGAAACAACCTCTTCATTGGTTACAGATCTCTTTAATGTGAAATTTTATAGATGACTTTTACTTCTGCAGAGATTGTGCATATTTACTGATACTGGTGGATTGTAGAAGTTTGAGTAGACTTTTATGATGGAAATGTTCTCAATTGGGCAGTTTTGTCATTATTGGTGCATGCATTTTGTTTCATTGTTTACTGGAAAATGTTCAAAACAATAAATTTAAACACCCCTCTAACAACTGTACTGTATTATACAAAGAATATAATTTAATACAATCAGAAAGGTGTATCACACAACACATGTATGTCTTGTATGCAAGGGGCCTATCATTTGAAAACAGCCCAAAGTTAATCTTTATACTAGCCAAATGTATTTTCTTTGAATGTGGATTTCAATGCTGTTTCGATGAATATGAGTTTCAAGGGCAGAGAAGGTTTAATGCTAAGTCTATTTTCATTGTGAGACTGAATTGCATTGTTTAGCAGATGTCTTAGTGGTTGTGCTGTAAAATGCAAAATAAAACTTTCAAATGAAATCCAAATCATCGTAGAAGTAAAGCAGTATCCACATTACAGTGTTTATGGTAAATGGGGTGAAATAGCCAAGTAATGGGACATTGGAATGGCTGCAGGGGGAGGCTCCATTCAACCATGATTTTGTGAAGGGGAAGGGTGTCAAACTCAAAGACAGCCCCGGCTGAACTATACCTCTCAATTGTCCAGATTTTCACAGAATTAATAGATGTTTTGCTT
The DNA here is from genome assembly GCF_019279795.1 of Protopterus annectens. NCBI lineage: Eukaryota > Metazoa > Chordata > Ceratodontiformes > Protopteridae > Protopterus > Protopterus annectens. The sequence goes on from NC_056729.1 coordinate 1,130,187,158, forward strand.
CTTATTTTCGGTTTGTTCCTCATAAAATTTGTGGTTTTCTGCTAAATCATTTAGGAATTAAGTGACTAAATAATGACAGACATTGAGTTTCAGACTGCATAACCTTCAGAAAAATGCATTCTAAAGCAAGACCTGTTATTCTATCAACTAAGTTTATACAACAGCAATATTTAGTAGTGTTTGTATGTTCCCGCAAAATGTTTGGCCTTGTCCAGATTTCCTGTGTTAACAGGTTGAGAGGTACGTACAAATAAACTGATTTATAGAATTTGGCATATCCAAACCTCTCAAGTGTCCCTGATTTTGGCTCAAAATGTTGCTCTCCCGCTAATAATCCTTCCACAAAATGGCAATTTTAGAAGAAAACGTGGATGGTTTACAATTAATAAATAACTGTAATAATCAGAGTTATAGATTACTTTTATTTTAGAAATGCATATAGATTTGTTTATTTTGTCAGTTGCTCAAGTTAACAATACTAATATTAAAAAAGTGTCCTCTCTTTGACAGGTTCCCAGCTGTATTGTGTGGCTACTTCATATTTTTGCATCACACTTTTGGTCCATTTTTCATAAAATTGTGGTTTTCTGGCAAATTAGAGGCAAATCATTAAAGACTTGAAGTTAGAAAATAATGACAGACATTTGAGCTTCAGATTTCATACCCTTCAGAAAATTCATACTAATGCAAGACCTACTATTCTATTAGAAAGTTTATAAGAGCAATATTTAAATATTGTCCTTATTTTTGGGCCTTTGTCCCACTTTTATGTATAGCTTTGTCCAGATTTCTTCTTCTGAGGTTGAGAGGTATGACAAATGTGTCAGGGCCATCATAGTCAGCCAGAGACATTTCAAATTGTGACATACTTGTTGCACCCCACTTCTCCATGTAGTTACTCTGGATGTGTCCAAGCAAGGCAAGGAGCAGTTATGCAGTGTAAGTGTGCAGAGTATCCTACTATCCAAAGTAAACAACTGCAGTGGCTTTTCATCTATCCTTGCTTGATTTAGAAGAATGTTCTGGTTTTCTGTCATATTTTTATACTGTTGATTTATGCTTCTTATTATTCAGAAAGTGCCCGTTGCTCTGTGTTTAAGTAGCAATGCTTTCTTGACCATCAGATAAGCTTTTCTGAGATTGTAAGATGCAAGTATGCTTTAATAAGTATACTGTTAAAGAATTACCAACATTGAAAACATTTTTGTTGTTGCCATGCAGAGAATAATTACATAACTAGATAATGTATAAGCCTTGGGTATTGAAATGCATATGACAGTATTTGTAATAAAGGACAGGATTACAGTATTTTAAGAAGCTCATTATCTTTGTTGGAGACTTGCAGTCATCTTTGCAGGCTTTACCCTTAAACTAAACAGAATGCCAATCTATCATGTGTGGTCCATAACTTGTGCAGTAATCCTTTAAGCAATTTATCTTGAGCTTGTTTCTTGTTTGCTGTTCATTTTTTACTTTGATCATGTTTTCCCCATGAAACAAGTAGATAGTTGTTGTCAGGCAGCAGGTCTTTTTTGGATAAGAAACATTTTTACAAGTGGGGGTATCACAGAGACTGCTACTTTCAGCATGTTACTTAGTAATTTTATAAAGCTGAATATAAATTATAATTAGAACTGCAGTGCAAGGAGAAGTGGTTTGAGTTGAGTGCTGCTTGTTTTTCTTATACTTGACTTTGACTGGCATTCCAGTAATGTATTTAAAAAGTAATTTATTTTATGCCTTGCAACCTTTTTGTTTCCATCTAGACATTAAGTTCCAGTTGTTGTGGTTTTGAGCATAGCTCCTCCCCTTTCTAGTAGGCTGCACCCCTTCCCATTGGCCCCAACCATTCAGCTGTCTCCTACAGCCCCCCTTTGATTTGAAGTCACCAGCCGCCACTGGACAAGTCAGTGCAGAAGTTCAGAAAAATGTAGTTCTGTCAAGATAGTACCTCAGTTGACTGCAGACATCCAAAGAAAGGAGTATTCTCTCTCTCTCTCTCTCTCTCTCTCTCTCTCTCTCAGTTTTAGGTTGTGGAAAGAAAGCCTAGGAGATTAATAGCTTGGCTTAAAGTAAACTCAGATATAATTTTAGGCACAAATGAAGGATTGTTTTTTAAAGAAACCCTGTCTTTGTGGAAAATGATTGAGAGCTTTCAGAGGTCAAAGCATCAAGTAAGAATGGTTTCTGTGTCAAGAATCTGAAGTCAGCCAGATGTGCTGGTTCAGATGGAGCAAGTGTTAACTTTTCAAACACAAATTTAAGATTCCAAGGAGGGGCCATTTGTTTTCTAGGAAGGTACATATGAAGTAATCCTTTCAAAAACATTTTTATACAAGACTACACTTCTACGATGGGGAATCCATGGGCCAATATGCTGAAATGGCTGACAAATGAACCTTGTCTGAGGAGTAAGGCAAGCCAGAGAATAGTAACGCACACAAATAATGTAGAAAAAGAGAAACTCTGGATGGGTACTGGTTCTTTTCTTGGCAGCAACTAGAAAACCTTTTCCATTTGATAATATATGATTTTGCAGTAGTAGGTTTTCTTGTTTCTGTTAATGCCTGCTGTATATACTCTGACCAAGGGTATCTAAAAAGTATTAAAACTCTATCATCCAGGCAGTCATTTGCAGTTGTTTAGCGTCAGAGTTTATCCAAAATCCCCAGTGTTGTGTGAGTAAATCCAGTTTGTGAGAAAGTTTGTGATAATTGCTCCTGGCCATTTCTAGAAGAAGAGATAGCCACTATTACCTGGGCCAGAGTTACAACAATGATCTATGAGGAGTCCTACTGAATCATAAGAAGTATTCCAGATTCAGTGGAAAAGGTGGAAAAACATACAAAAATATTCCTGTCCACGTTCTTTTTGCATGGAATCCTAGAGCAATGTTTTGCCATCTGATTGTTTAGACTGCAAACAAAAAGATCTACTTGAGCTGTTCCCCGGAGATGGATTACATCTTGGAAGACCAGCAAACAGTGGCTATAGTAATCAAAACTTTTTATTTCCTTGTGCAAAAGCACATATAGAGTAAAAAGCAGACCGGTTTTGGCTATACTGTCAATTAGTCTTCATCAGTGTGAATAAAATACAACAATTTTACTCTTTATATATAATTAGAGAGTGAACATGTGACCAATTAAAGGTGCTCATTTAATCCAGGTTTAAATAAACCACCTAACTTAATGATCCATTTTTTCTCCTTCCCATTTAATATTTCATGCCAGCCAGATTTATTGGATCTGGACCCACCTATTCTATCAATCACTGTAAAGCTGAACACAGCATTTTTATGCAGTATGGTGTGTTTATAAAGGGCATTGGTTAGTTTATGGTGTTTGATATCACTAAGGTGCTCTAAGACTCTAAACTTCAATGGTCTCGATGTTTGCCCAATATAGAAAGCCGGACAACTGCAACTGACAAGATATATTACCCAGTCTGTGTGGCAGTTTGCAAAAAAAGACATATCAAAGACCTGAGCAGTAATTTTGCTACAAAATCTTTTGGTCTTAAAAATTCTGGGGCAATGGACACAGTGTCCACATGGAAAACAGCCAATTAAGGGATCACCTGAAAGTGTAAGTTGGGAATAATGTCTGTCTCTGTCATGATAATGTTTATAATGATTAATGTGTGAAAATGTTTTCCTTTTCTAAAGGAAAAATAACATCTGCTTCCTAAAATTTCACTTAATCTGTTGTCAGCCAACAAGATATTCCAATGGTGTTGGACACTGTCCATCAGGACACCATTATATTCCAGGTTACATTCCCATTGACACTGCTTTGAAGTATCATGAGTATCATGGATGTCATGAGACAGAAGAAACACCTGAAATCTGGATTCACTGAAAGGGAGGAACAGACTCTCACTGTCATCTATACCCTTGATGTATGGTAAACTTGCTGAAGGAAGGCTGAAAAATCTTAGAGATCCCTTGAATCAGCTTTGCTGAGGGACTGAGCAACATTAATCATTCTACTTATTTGAAGGTTTGATCTCTTCATCACTGAGCTAATGCAAGTAAAATGATGTTGTAGACCATACTGAATCACAGATTTCCTCTCAGTGTTAGCTTGCACCCAACCATGTAGGTGGTATAAGAGGTAGAGAGGCTGAGTGTGGTGAGGATGTGAATGCTGATGACCAACCCACAGTGAGGACATTCTACAGCAAATTGTTGAGCTGTGCCGGCCATGCCTCACACACAGAACTAACAGAGAGGAACCCATCCCAGTGGATACCAAGGTATGTGTAGGCTTAAGAATACTAGCCATAGGTACCTTCCAAAGGCCAAATGGGGATATCATGGGGATCTCACAGGCATCAGCATCCAGGGTACCTCACCAATTCCTGGATGTCATGTCAGCACATGCCGGTGAGCACATATATTTCCGCAACACACGTGAGGCGTTGACCAGCAATATGCGTCTCTTCCACCAAATAGCAGAATACCCTGAGGTAGTGGTTGCTATAGACTGCACACACATACACATCAAAACACCATCTGGTGAATGGGGGGATAGGGTCTACATAAACTGCAAGGGCTTCCCCTCCATCAACTGACAGGTCGTGTGCAATGCCCAGAGCATTATAATGAATGTGTGTGCTGTCAGCCCTGGAAGCTATCATGATGCTCACATCTGGCATATGATGCAGCTGTACCAGAGATTTGCCAGTGGGGACATCCCATATGGCCATCTAGTGGGGGATGCTGGTTACGCACTGGGGCTGTGGCTGATGACACCCATTAGAAATGCACACACACCTGAACATGAACTCCATAATGAGGCACACGCACAAACCAGAATCATAATAGAGCATGTGTCTGGGATGCTCAAGTCACGATTCCACCGCCTGGCCATATCCAGTGGAGCCTTGCAATACTCTCCAGCTACATGTACACAAATGTTCATAGTATGTGCCATGCTACACAATATGATCCTGCAGAAACAGCTTCAGCAGAAACAGCATGGGGCAAGGCCACACAGCCCATCACCATTGCCAAGGCCATCACAGGCACAGAGGGACTTAGAGGAGAAACTACCTGAGCCTGCCCATGTAGGCAGAAGGAGGCATGCCCAGTATTCCCAGGCCTTGGCAAAGAGACAATGCATAGCACATACACTGACACATTAGGGACCTGGGGAATGACATCTCTCTCTGACTTGCACATACAGTAAAAGGGATGCCAAACATGACACTACCTGTGCTTTACCATGTACAGGGAGTGTACTATGTGCATCTGACATACTCAGCCCTCCAGCACCATCCTCAATACTGGCACAGCCACAAGGTAAGTCAGTCTTCCTATTAATTGCTGAATGGAGTAGTATGCTCTGATAGTTGTGTCTATGGTATGGACGTGAGCATGCAAGGGAATCGGGTGGCTGAATGGGATGGCAGCAAATAGTGGACACCTATATGGGCAGCATGAAATCCATAACAAATATTGCTGTCAACATACTAGGTCGTACTAGACAAGGTGACAAATCCCACTGCAGTACATGTGGTGGCCCAAATGTGTGTCCATAGGACACACACATGCTTGTCAGTGCGGCTCACATACCCACCACCAGCATCAGCCAGCAGGACAGGTGTAGATGACCATAAAAAAAGGCTGGGCTAAGTCCTCCAATTGATGGCAATGGTTAACAGCCCCTCTCCAGACCTACACAGACAGACTACAACAGGTCTGGCAGTTGTATGTCAGTTCTGAAGGGTAAGAAGTCTGAAACTGAAATGTAGGTCAATAAAACCTAAGATCTGTACACTACTGATATGGCTCCAGTCTGCATGATAGGTCAGAATACAAAATGAAATGGAAGCCAACAGAGTACCTGAAATACCAGTACAGTCATAGCAAATGTTTAAAGTCATCCGGTGTGCCCCCCCCCCCACAATCTCATGTAGAAATGCAGTAACATGTAAGTGTGAGGTGTAATAACAGTGGAGCACAGATTACCCGAGCTGACCCAATCTACAGGATAGACTGCTGCATGTGTACAATATGCTGGGGTCCATGTGTTAGGTTATCATGTGTTCAATATTGTGTGGAAGTGGTCAGCATGTAGGTATGGAGGGCTGTGTCTTGGTGGCCTGTGGGCAGTACTGTCGATGACAAGGCCATGTTCTGACAACTGCAGTGCAAACCACAATGCTTCTCAGCAATACCTATGTCAGACGTTGTCCATACTCACTGTCCAGATGTCAATATCTGTCACTGTCTGAAAGGTGGACATGCCATGAATGGACATGCCCATACATACACACAGTACACAAGGGGAAGTACCCTAGACAGAGTACATAAAATGTAACTGTCAACTGCAGACAACTTTGGAATTGTACATACAGGTTAGCAGCACATTAGTTGTCTGTGTAGTATGGAATACTGATGTAGTCTGGACAATCACTGGCAGACCACAAAAGGCACAGTTATGAAGTAATGAGAGACTTCCTATGTCCCTGCACAAGGCAGCATAAGGGGAATGTCCCAGGTATATCTGTGAGTCAGCATCAAGTAGTTTCCATATCCCACATGCACTCAGCTCACCCCACCATCAGCCACAGGTTTATCAGAGGTCATATCCTTGCTGTTGGGAATGAGTATAGTATGACCCCACTTCTGTATGGGAATACCCACAGAATGCAGCATGCTGAAGAGGTGTCCTATGCAGGTGTGTCCCTAGCTGTAAGCAGCACCCTGCATGCATCCGGACTACTGGGTCAATATGTGCAGGAACTATTGCCATTAACACCTTGCACACTTACCCTTTCACCCTAGGGGAATCCACTGGCTCACAGCCTGGGAATGTAGGAGTGACAGAATGCACTGGCCTGCTACAGACTGCCTGCATCACTACCAAATGGCCTACAGTCCTCTGTCAAAGGCTTGTGCCTCACCCGTAGTGGCAATGTATGAGTGTGTGAAGTCTGAAACTCTGATGTGTGCCCATACTACCACTGTCTGCAAACCCAGTAATAGGTGACTACAAACCTGCTCGTAAATCACAATGTGAAGAGGAAATGACCAGATATATGAGTACTGCCTCTGGGTAACCTGGGTGAATCTGTACAGCTGAGAGGTATGGCCACAGAAGGATATGGCCATTCTGTTAATTTGATATATGTGCAACAAGGGGATCCTCAGCCACCATACTGCCAAGGTGCTGGACCATTTACACAGACCCATCAGCAAGTGTCTGTAGCTACCCCTCCAGAATGGCAGGAGTGTGCAAGAATGTATAGGCTGCGGACCACAATACTGGACTCAGCTTCATTCATCTTGTATTTCCCAGTAAATAACTGTGAGCAAAATAATTATATCTGTCAGTAGTCGATGACATAATACATGACAGTGTAAAACAGTACATATATCTGAATATCTCTGCTAACACCAACCATGTAACACAAGCAGCACAGACAGCAATAGTTGCAGTATCCCCCTATCTGTCACTCATTGTGACTCCATATTGTCAACCTATCTACAGATATCCTGCAGAAACAGATGGCTATCTGTAGGTTGAGAACACAAACCCTGGCCTGGCGTACAACCCTACTTGGAATGGATTCACACACTCAATACAAAAGGTCATACTAGGCATGCTCCTACACTTAGAGAAATTAAGCCCATGTCTGACAACACAGTGGATTATACATATCTGTCATTTGCAGATGTCTGTGCACACACCAAATTGTACACCATTTATGCTGCACACACACATTGGATAGGAATACTCACACATATCCAAGGCCAATACACGATAATATGTCAAACATACACACACAGAGATGTGGGGAAGAGAGAGACAGACAGTGACAGATAAAATTCCATTATAAAGCCTTTCTCACCCACTGCATGTCCAATTGGCTGATATCACATGATGTGCTAATGTCAATCACTCTAGACATTTCTTTTGGTAGCCCTTAACCCTATAGTGTCTGTGGTGCTCGTGATAACTGTATAACACAATAGTAAAAACCAGTATTCATGCAGCATTTGTATACTCAGTCCTGTCAAATGTAAAGTTGTGTGTGTGTGTGTGTGTGTGTGTGTGTGTGTGTGTGTGTGTGTGTGTGTGTGTGTGTGTGTGTGTGTGTGTGTGTGTGTGTGTCTGTGTGTGTGTTTCCAGAGGAATGATTTATGGCCCATTCACACACACACTGCACTTCCCATTGCCCATGTTAGCACTCCTGCTGATGTTAGTCACCTTGAAATGACCCTGTTGCTAAGTCTCAGTTCTGTAAGCTCTGTGGCACTTGTGATAACTGCGTAGTACCGTAGTGTGGCAAACTAGTTAGGTAGGAGTTCTAGCCCTGGCAACTGTGAAAATGTGTGTGTTTGAGCATGTAAGTCTTTGTTGACACCTGCTTTTGTGGTTATTCACACTTACTGCACTTTCCCCATCCCTCCTTTAGCACTGCAGCTGATGTCACTCACCTTCAAAGATACCTTTGGACAATTCTACAATATATAACTGCTGTGGTGCTTATAATAACTGTGTGATACCATAGTGTAGCAAACTAGTTAGGTAGGAGTTTTAATCCTTATCCTGGCAATGGTGAACGTTTATGTCTGAGTCTTTGTTGACAGCTGTTTTTGTTGCCATTCACACTTACTGCACTTCCCTCATCCCTCCTTTAGCACTTCAGCTGATGTCACTCACCTTCAAAGATACCTTTGGAGAGCTCTCCCAGATATAACCGCTGTGGTGCTTGCTATAACTGCGTAATGCCATAGTGTAGCAAACTAGTTAGGTAGGAGTTCTTTCTAATCCTGGTTCTGGCAACTGTGAAAATGTGTGTGTTTGTGTGTGAGTCTTTGTTGACACTTGTTTTTGTGGTCTTTCACACTTATTACACTTACCTAACCCCTCCATTAGCACTGCAGCTGATGTCACTCATCTTCAAACATACCTTTGAACAGTTCTCTAGCATATTACTGCCGTGACGCTTGCGAAAACTGTGTAGCACTATAGTATCAATACATAGCTAGGTAGGGGCTTGAAACTCTGTACTGGCAAGTATGTGTGTGTGTGTGTGTGTGTGGGGGGGGGGGGTCATTAGTATCCTGTGTGGGTCTTGTTATGATTGTGTAAATAATAGGATCCATTGCAAGTTGGGGTTTTGCTACATTTTCATATTGAGGACCCATATGTCCCAGTGTCACATTACAAGGCCAACAGTTGTCAAACACCATAGAGGTTGATGTAAACAATACACAGCCATACATTTATATATAGGCAGTCATTATAATACCCAGAGACCTCTCTCTACCCACAGATCATACACAAACATGCTTAGCTCTTTATCTCTTACCGTCTTTCTTTCCCTCTGTATCTCTCTCTCCTCCTGTCTGGTAGATGTGGAAAAATGCATCTGCTTTGCATAGGCAGCAGCTTGACTTTGGTAGGTAATGCTCATGATCAGCTGATGGCCTGTGCATGAATTGGAGTCCTCCACTTGCTAATTGCATGTGGAACACTTGTGGTATCATTCCTATAGCCAATTGCATGGAAACACACTCCTATAAGTAAGCAGTGCAAGTGGGTATTGTTCCTTCTCCCTCACTGTGAGCAGGACTTCACATGGGTGTGTGACTAACAGCATCATAGAGGGTAGTTGGAAATTCCTCTTACAACAAACACTGTGGAGGAAGGTCAAAAAACTGGAGGGGGATGTTCCAGATATGAGGACAGAATTTAAGTATCGCTGTTCTACATTTGAAGTAATGTTGGTTTAATAGGGTTTGTGTGGATATGGCTGTTCTGCATGATTTAAAGTTTGGCATGACAGTGTTATGTGGTTGAGAAAACTCTCACCTGTAGGGCTATTTGCAGACTGGCCAGAGTTTGGAGCCTGAGATTTGGTGTGTTACTCACACATTTTCTGTCTTCATAAATGCAGTAGCATAGTCTGATGATTGTACTCAGGAAATGGTAACAACCATGTGTTTTACTCACTTCATATCCCTCAGAAGAGATATGTCACAACAAACCCTGTTAAACCAGCAATGTTCTCAGTTTATAACTGCAATCTGTCCCCCAAGTCTGTCACCCTTTGTTCATATGTCATACAGTAAGAGGTGGATATGTACAATATACCACTATTTACTGACATAATTCCTGATATCAAGCCAGTGACATATCAGACTGCAAGACATGTAATATATAGGAGGCCTAATAGTTGAGGACAAAACCTGGATATTCTGTGGTAGTCTGTACAGTAGTGAGGGCTATGTACTTATGGTGATTGTTGACAAAGTGTCTGTTTTATGTAGCAGTGTATTGTGATTATATTATTTGGCCTGTGTACAGACTGGGGTAGATGTCAGTGTTCTTGGTCCTGTTCTATCTGACAGTGCATGCTGCTCCAGTTTCTGATACCCTATCAGTCTATATGTTTGTAGGGCCAGACTGAGACATGTCCCATACCACAGTCAGGCAACAGACTACACTGTGAATTGGGCCAGTATATGTAGGGTTCTGTGTGTGATTGGCAAACATGGTGATGACTTTTGTTCACACAGGCGATAGACTGTACTATTACTTAGGTTTACCATTATGTGACTGTGACTGCGTTGAGATCGGTTGTGGGTACGCACTTTCACACTGGTGTCTGTTACTCCATGCTGTTACACACCTGTAGTGCTTGCTAAATTTGCAATTACATGTGTATTCCCCCATTGGTAAATTTGGTTAGTGTTGTGGCAATCTGCCTGTAGTGTAGACAGTGCTTGGTGACATGCCTAGCAGTGCAGTGTATTTACCCTAGTGTGATGTTATGTCCAGGTATTTGTCAGATGTACTATTGCCTGGCCACCATACGTGTTGTGTATTTCTGACAAAGCAATGGGCTGGTGTGAAGATGTATGTCACTAGCTAGTGTCAAGTATGTGGCTTGTGATCTCTGCTCCTCCAGTTAATATGTGTTAAGACAGACAGGAGCGTGTGATTGCATCAACTGTGTGAGCTTATCTAGTCCAGTATTTCTGATATAGCCCCATTTTCATGGCTATAAACTTCCCCTTTGTCAGGCTTGTTCCACGTTTCTTGCACTAAGGCGTTCTGTGTATACCTCCTGACTGACCAGATTGTTTTAGACTGTCCATGTTTATTGTTTATATTGCTTCTGTATTCCATATGATCATTACTGTGATTTGTGTGGCACTTCACTATGATGATTTTATGATGTCTGTCAGTAACTGATGGCGTACATGTCAGTTTCAGAAGAGACTTCCTTCACAACATGTATGTTGAGACAACCCTTGTCACTGTAGCAACATTCTACATTTATAACTGCAATGTATACATTACGTTCCCTTGCATTAACAGGTTGAGAGTTATGGTGCTGAGTTATGACGCCACTACATGTCATGAGCCTATGTTTATATATATATATATATATATATATATATATATATATATATATATATATATATATATATATATATATATATAGGAGAGAGAGAGAGATAGAAATATATACAAAAAAAATTATATATATATATATATATATATATATATATATATATATATATATATATGGGTTCACTTCAATTCACTGAACTTTCAATTCACTGACTTTCATTTCACTGACACCATTTCACTGAAATTCATTTCACTGAAACTTCATTTCACTGAAAGTTCATTTCACTGACAAGTATTATTACAAAGTAAATGGAATATGCCCCCTTCCCCACTGTAGTGCAACCCTGGAGTTAGAATATATAGTTAGGGGGGTGTGGGGGGCAGAGCCCCCCACATTGGGGGGTGGGTGCAGCCCCCCACTTACTTTTCTTTTACTAAGCAATATTATATCAAAACGTAAGAATATCATATGAAATGAAGTGGGGTGCTGCACCCCCACACCCCCTAACTATATATTCTAACTCCAGGGTCGCACTACAGTGGGGAAGGGGGAATATTCCATTTTATTGCTAATAATAGTTGTCAGTGAAATGAACTTTCAGTGAAATGAAGTGTCAGTGAAATGAATTTAAGTGAAATGAAGTTTCAGTGAAATGAATTTCAGTGAAATGGTGTCAGTGAAATGAAAGTCAGTGAATTGAAAGTTCAGTGAACTGAAGTGAACCCATACATATATATATCTACACACACACACACACACACACACACATATATATATATATATATATATATATATATATATATATACATACGTATATATACATATATATATATATATATATATATATATATATATATATCTACATATGTATAACCATAGATCTATATCCTTTTATGTGTAAACATGAGTGTTGTGTATACCTTCTCAGATGTATCCCACCATATTAATCTATGTGTATATTTACATATAAGAACATGACTGATTCAACACCATTTTCACTTACAAGTACTAAACAGTTGTAGTAGTCAAAGGAGTTTTTCACTACTGTTCAGTATGTGTACTAAATGATATATGTGAAAAACAATAGCCATCTGCACAGCTCAGATGGATTAGTGGTTAACTGCTGTAACTATTGCATATAGGGTCCTGGGTTCAAGACATGAAAGGGCTGTTTATTTTGTTTCTAGGCAGAACAAGGACTGTTGGATACAGAGTGGTTAAGGCACTGTTGAGCAGCTTTAAGCGGGTTTGCAAGGGTTTGCCCAACGGTAAGCAGTGCTAACTGCCGGTTAAATAATCTTACCGACAGTTAGCCGGAAAAGTGCTTAATCTATCTAGGCATTGCTTAGCGCCGCTCAAACAGGCTTAATCCAACTTACTACTGCTTAAAAGAACTTACTCCCGCTTACCCCCGCGCTAATGTCTGTAAAAGAAAAGAAAAAACGGGTGATAGGAAAATGGTGAAAAAGGGGGCACAAAGAGGGAAAGACAATAGGGAAAGTAGCTAGGGATGTGCAGGACGAGTGTAGGGAAGGTCCATAGCTGTCCATTTCTTCTACAGCAACAGCTGTGCATATATACTGAATTTGGAGGTATATTTGGACACTCAAACCCCTGAGAGAGGGGTTAGGACAACAATAATGTGTTGTGAAGCCAATTAGACCAGATTACATGTGTCCAGTGGACATGTGTGTGAAATGGACAGTTATGTATGGGGCAAAATTTGGGGGGGAGGGCAGATTGCCCTTTTTTGTAAGGTGAGAGTGGGATGTTGGGGAAGGATAGTAGGTATATTTGGGGAGGTAGGTTGGGTCGGAAGACAGACAAGACAGACAAGACAGCATACAGTGGTGGTATATGACACATGTGGGGGTAAACACCTTGGACGGGGAGGGGTGTTTGGAAATCGGAAGCCCATAATCCCCCAAATGGAAACAGTGAGACTGAGGTTGCCACCCATGGGCAGTCACTACTGCACCTTCACGGACCCGAAGATGGCTGTGCTGGGGACTGAGTAGGAGGGGCAGGCTGACCCTCTAATTGCACCACGTGGCCCTCAAGCTGGCATAGCAGATCTCCCAATTCTCTGCAGAGCTCGCTATGCACCAGACCCCAGACCTGGCTTCAGGTGACAGGATCCTGTCTGCACCCACTTGCAGGGGGGGATGAGCCCCATGCCCTGAGGCAGTTCCACCTGAAGGTGGTGCAGGACCAGCGGACGAGGATGTCCCAGGGTGGGCCCCAGATGTGCTGGGGCCCAATGCCATGGCCAGATGAGGTGGGAGGGGTGGGTCCGCTGGGACCAGCCTTCCCAAATGTGCTATGGTGTCGCAGTTTTAGAACATATATGGGTTAGTAATAGTCAACACAATCCAGTATTAGTTATAACAGCATGCATAATTATTCCCATTAACCCAAAACACCAGATATGAAACAGTTGCATAGCCAAGAGAACACATGCATATATGGAACCACAGTGGCCATTACAACAGCATGCAGGTTACATTTATAGCAACAGGCCACCAATGATAGTATTTTAACATGGAACATTAATAGAAACACATGTCAATATTTATTGACCAATAGGACATATGCCCCAACAATAGGTTTGGTGTAAACATACCCATTGATTTGTGTGTTTAGATTATTGTTGCAGATATTGTGGGAAGGAGAAAGAGATGTCTATTAACAACTTATATATCCTTGCAGTACTCACAACTTTAATAATCATTGCTCTAATCATTACTCTACAGGTATTACAATAACCTATGGCCTTGGTTTGGGCAGTGGTATGTTTGTACACAGTGTATACTTCAGCTGCCTTATAGCTAAATTCTACTTCTCTTACCTGGTAGACCTGTGGAGGGAATGTTTTTTAACACTACCTGACTGTTTCTACACATATTCCGAGATTCCTAGTTGTAATTATGCACATACCTCTCAATCTCTTAATGCACAACATCTGGGCAAAGCTTGATAACATGGGGGTACAAATAGGGACATATTTTCCTGCAAGGCTCGGTCCTGGGACCCCTTCTGTTCAGCATATACTTCTCAGAAGTACAGGCAAACACATGAGGACTATGGCTAACCAAGTTCGCCGATGACTGCAAACTGGAAGCCATAATTGACTATCCGGCTGACACAGACATCCTCCAAAAGGGCCTTACTGAGACGAACACCTGGTGTCAAAGTAATGACCTCAAGCTAAATGCCAAAAAATGCATAGTTATCCCATTCGGGAAAAACAAAACACCCATGAATTACCACATAGGTGGCAGTCCCCTTAATACAGAAGAGGTAATAAAAGATCTGGGGACCCAGGTAGATAGTAATCTCTCCTTTGACAATCATATTGCCAAAGTAGTTAGGAAATCCTTCTATGTGGCCCATCTAATTACTAAAGGGTTCGCATCTATAAATAAAGAGATTATAGTGCCCCTCTACTCATCACTCATTAGACCCATCATAGAGTACAATGCCCCATTTGGGATGTGCCTCACAAGACACTTCCAACAGCTGGAAAGACCACAAAAGTACCTAACCAAGAGAATTACTGGTCTCAAACATATGTCCTATGCAGCCTGACTGAAAAAACTCCGGCTGTACTCAGTGGCATATCGCTTACTCAGAGGTGATCTCTGCCTGACTTACAAAGCCATGTCCAACTCAGAATTGATGGACATGCTCCACCTAAAGAAATCCAAGTCACTGTGAGCCACGCGCTCTAGTGAGCTAAACCTCACCACAACAATAAATAGAACATGCTGGAAGGACAGATTCCTGTCACAGAGACTCCCCATGCTTTGGAACAAAATTCCAAATTACATTGGGCAGAGACCCTCACTAACACTCTTCAAGAGAAACCTTTACAAGTGCATGGGTAACAGAAAATACACCCCTGGGATCACTTCATTGGCTCTGCTTGACAGAGGATCAGTTAATTAATCAATGGGGCAGCAAATGCCGACACACTCTGGCTAGGCTTATAAATGCCCTCAGGCAGATAGCCTAGTACCTACCTGTGAACCTATGAACCTATTCTGAATATTGCCCTTATAAACTTTTAGACAGTTGCTAGAGTAACAGGATTTGTTTTAATATACATTTTCTAAAGGATTTGAAGTCTGTCACTCAAATGTATGTCATTATGTGGTGACTACAATCCTGAAATCATCCCACTAATTTCCTAGGAAAAAAGAGGAATAGGCCAAAAATATGAGCAAAATATCTGGACATTCTGGGAAAATCTGTACAGTTGAGAGGTATGATTATGCATACAGCTTACTACCACTCCCAGGATTCGAACCATGGCTGTGTGAGCTAAAAATACAACAATTTATTTTTCATCAGTGAGCTATTTAGACATGGCTGTCTGTTATTTCAGTGTTTTCTTTGTAAGTCTCTCTTGGTTGTACAATCTGACCTTGTAATTACAACAGTCTTATACAAATATTCCTAGACATATTTTTATGTAGCACAATGTGAGAAAAGTGGTTGACACAACAGTACTATTCTGATATCAGATGTTGGTGAATATTTCATGTCAGGCCATACAATACCAGAGTAAACACTACCAGTCCAGGATTTAAAACTTTATTGCCAGGCAGTTACAGTTTTCTTATATGAAAGACCTGTGGGGGGAATGGTTGTTAACACTACCTGACTATTTCTACATATATTCCCAGATTCCTAGTTAATATTAGCCACATACTTCTTAATCTCTTAATGCACGCACTCTAGACAAAGCTTGACAACATGGGGGGTACAAATAGGGACATATTTTGAATATTGCTCTTATAAACTTGGAGAGCTGCTAAAGTAACAGGATTTGTTTTAATACACATTTTCTGAAGGATCTGAGGTCTGAAAATGAAATGTATGTCATTATTTAGTGACTACAATTCTGGGATCATCCCAGTGATTTGCAAGGGAGACAGAGGAACAGGCCAAACATATGAGCCAATTATCTGGACATTGTGCAAGTTGCATCCGAGTGAGCTATTTAGAAACTGCTGTCTGTTTTTTCAGTATTTTATGTCTAAGTCTCTCTTGGTTGTACAATCAGACCTTGTACTTACAACAGTCTTATACAGACATTCCTAGACATATTTTTTATGTAGCACAGTGTGGGTAACAGTGGTTAACACATTACTATTCAGAGACTACTACACTAAATACCATACAATACCAGAGTAAACACAACCAGTCCAGGATTTAGAACATTATTGCCAGGCAGTTATGGTTTTATTGAAATATCACCTATATGGGAATATTACTGTCATATTGTCTGGTTTATTCAGAACAACCCATACACAGTTTTTATACTGCCAGGTGACTTTCTACTACTTTATATTTATTTGGTATGACTACTACAAGCAGGAGTGTTACTCACCAGCCTCGCGATGCAGCCTTTGCAACCTGCTGGCATAGGCTTCCTGATTCACAGCCCACTCAGCTGTAGCTGTAAAGGGAATAGAGAAATATTTAGGCATACCTATCCATCACATACACAGGCTGGACTTTGGTAAACAGTTATTGATATGAATACTTACAGACTACTGGGACATCACCCCTCTGCCTTGCTTCTTGGACCCACTCATCCAAGAGCTCCTTCTTCCTCCGCTTCAAGTCGGCATAGTGGTGCTGGACCTGCTCACCAGTCCAAGGGATACCAATGGCACTGGTGAGATCACGGGTGAGATGGTCCCTGCAGCAGTCTCTTGTCATGGTTATTTACCAGGAGTCCAACCATAACCTTGGACTCCTGCATGCCCCATCGCTGCACCCGGAAGCACATGCCCTCGCCAACACCTGCCATACTGCCTAAATTGGGAAGCTGCAACCAGTTATGAGCTGTATTCCCACCTGCGGTGTTTAAATATGGCCAATTTCCCACCCTTTGCCATGATTGGATGGTTTTGAATATGCTGAGCTAAGCTACGCTATGTGCAAACCTGCTTAGCTAAGGTTGTCAGAGTTTAAAGGGGCACATTCAGAATTGCTTACCTATGGGCAAATCCACTTAGCTGGGCTACTCATTGCTCAGCAGTCATATTTACACAATGCTTACACCTAGTAAGCAGAGCTGTGCAATGCTTAGCATTGCTTATTTTTTATTTTATAGACTATCTACTGTATGGGATTGATTCATCATTCATTACATATTATAAATCTGTTTACTGTCCCTAACATCCCCCAATGTGCTTTCATTACATTTATTTATGTGTGACTATACTGTATGGGGCACTTGTGTTTGTATGGGGGTTTCACAACTTTATTACACTGACACCTCACATCTGGACTTACTACAGTACTCTGGTTAACAAATAGATGTTATTTCATAGCTAATTATAAAAAAATGTTTATGTACTGCTTTCACATGTAAAATGCAAACTGGTTACAGTGAAGATCAAACCAGGAATGGCTGCTTACAAGCATATCATCTAACCACCACACTATTGCAGCACTGCTTAAGTTGGATGCCTCTTGCTATTTAACTTCTTGTGCTGTTTAAACTGGACTAAGCGTAGCTAAGCAATGGGCACACCCGCGCAGCTACACTTAAACTTTATCGCATTTATAAAAAAAATGTATTTGTTGTGCTTTTTTATTTGTACCCTTCAGGATATCCCTGCTAATGCTAAACCTGTTATTCTATCAATGTTCTGCTTTGTGGGACAATTGTCCCTTATGGCTTTGTCCACATTCCTTACTCTGACGGGTTGGGAGGTGTGCACTATGTGCTTATGCTACATGTATTATTCTATCCACTTTTGCCTGGTAGGGATGATTGTCCCTTATGGCTTTGACCAGATTTCTTACCTTGATAGGTTGGGGGTGTTTAAAAAAAATGTTATTTAAAATGGTATTTAAAAAAATGTTTGCACATTATGAAATGGTGTTACATTAACAAGTGGATTAGAGTATTTTTAAAGGATGTCTTTTTAAATGGTGTAATTAATTTAATTGGTGAATTTTTTAATTGACTTATTGAATGGAGTATTTAAACTAGATAGAATTGTTTAACAAATTACATCTGATGAAGTGTTGGGATACAAACGAAAACGCATTTGGACTTAATAGCGTTAATGTTGGTGCCTTTCCGTTGCTGTGTTGCTGTGTTCTGGATTTTTCTGTTTATGGCTGTCGTGGATTAAAAACTATTTAATTTTATTTTGGAGCTTCCGTGGCATTTCCTTTTCCTTATTTTGGATTCTCAGTTACGTTTCACCCTTTTTTGTGGTTTTCTTGGTCTTTTTTGGTGGTTGGAATGGAAAGCCAGGAAGTACCTGCAAAATCTTTGCAGGAAGACGTCGGTATGACGCGTAAGCTCATAGGACAGCTCACTGAGCTTATCAACCTACTTACTCCCGTAGCCTCCACGCTGCTAACGGCACAAAGAAGGAGGGAGTCTATTTCCCCACAAAGAACCGAATGGTCTGAACTAGCGAGGGGTATGGATATCGGTAATGGCGAAATGGAGCTTATGGGCGCGAAAGATGACGCCGGCTGCAACAGGGAACGAGTTAGAGGTAGCTTCAACCCTGACAACACGCCAAATGCTTTGAAAGAGACTTCTAGCGTGGAGGCAAACGGAGCAAGGGATAAGCGAGATAAGAGGCCACTTCGTGGTACTGCTGGGAAAGGTACTGTCAATAATACACAGGATCTAAATGATTGGTTGTTTCATCAATTTGACTTTAAAGACAGTAAAAAGGGTCCTAAAGTGCAAAGTTGCAATAGCACTTATAAGGACAATTTAAATATTTTATATAGATTAATGAACAAGCACAGAATTTTAAATGTTGAAAACGGTTATTTAACTGAATGTATAGCTAAACAGATTGTGCCTAAGGGATTAAGAATATATAAATACCCTAATAATGTTTTAATTAATTCTGACTTTCATAAAGAATTGATAGAGATTTTTAATAATTGTGGTATCGAAATGCTTAAACTAATGGTGAAAGAGAACACTAGACTACAGGAGGAATTGTATAAAGAGATAGAAATACTTGATAAAAATATTAGGAAAGATTTACTTTTTTCTATTGAAGAAGAACGAAATAAGTACTTTAATGTTAGAGAAGACATAGATAGTAACATAGATGAGCTTATAAAGAGAAAGATGAAAAAGATGGACCGTGATATATATGAATATCAAAACAATATGTGTTATCCATTACCATCTAATAGGAGAGGTCAGAAGGACAATTTTTATAAAGAAAATAATAAGGTAAATGTGGAGCAAGTTAATGAATATGTTCCATTTGATGGTGAGAATGAGTATGATGAAGAATTTCCCCCTTTGAGAAGATCCGAAAGAATTATGAATAAACAACTTGGTAATGAAAGGAATTTTTATGGGAGGGGGGGAGAAGGGGGAGGGGGAGGTATTAACGGAGGTTAATCACCCCCTGAATTCCCTAACCCCTCCCTGTTTAGACATTATAACACATGAACATAACAAATGGACATATAATAATTTTAATATTTACAATTACAGTCCTTTAAAATTAGAAAAGGACCATTTTAACCTGCTTTCTAAAGGTTTAAAATATATACCTTACAACAGAGGGAGCATCACAAAGTCATTAATGGACATTAAAGTGTTTTTAAGAAAAATCAATTTACATTTCATGTTCTTTAACTCTGTAAACAGAACAGATATGACCTTAAGGAAGAAATCCATTTACAACCCACCTATACATCCCCAGTTGAAATGTTTTGAGAAATTGATAGAGAAGGAAATTAGACAGGAAGAACTAAACATTATTAAACTTCCAAACAACATGGGGAAAAATGAGAAGAGATTGCTCTATGACATGAAAAATGACTCTAATTTAAGAATAATGAAGCCCGATAAAGGGGGAGGGGTTGTTATTATGGATAAAGTAGAATATGATAGTAGAATGTATAAGATTTTATGGAATAACACTAAATATGAAATAGTATCCAAAAACGAAATAAATATTGCATACAGCAGAATTGATATGCATTTAAAAGACATGCTGTATGAAGGTACTATTGATCAAGACATGTATAACTTCCTGAAGGTAGAAAAAACAAAAATCCCATTAATATTTGGTATACCTAAAACCCATAAAAATGAAATAGATCCGCCGTTAAGGCCTATTGTTTCGGCAGAAGGCTCTAAGACACACACTTTGGCCAAATTTGTCGACAATAAGACTAAAAGTTTATGGGTAAATAGACAGCAAGTTTTGAAAGATTCATGGGATTTATTGAAAGATGTTTCTGGAATAGTGGATATAGATAACATTACCTTTGTTACTATAGATGTAATAGATCTCTTTTCCTCTATTCCCTACAAAGAGGGTATGGAATTCTATGAAGAAATAGTGTATGAAGACAGTAATCTGACCAACGATGTTAAACTAGCATCAGTTTGTTTAATGGACATCGTGCTGCAGAATAATTTCTTGTACTACAATGGTGAATTTTATAAGCAAATTCAGGGTGTTGCGATGGGTGCCGATGTGTTCCGACCTTTGCCAATTTGGTAATGGCAAAGTGGGAAGAAAAATATGTGTTGAAATGTGCATTTAGTAAATGGTGGGTACTATACCGTAGATTTCTGGACGACATAGTCCTTTTATGGACAGGAAGTAGTGAGAATCTAAAAGAGTTTTTAGAATATTTGAATCAAACTTCTAGTTTTCTGAAATTTACTTGGACAATATCCACTACCTCCTTAAAGTATTTGGACATTGAAATTTATAAGAAAGGGGGTAATCTAGAAAGCAAAGTGTATAGGAAACCCACCTACTGCAACTCTTATCTGCACTACAATAGTGCACACCCCACACATTGTAAGAGAAATATTATCAAAGGCCAATATGTGAGGGGTAGCAGAATGGCTAGTACTGAAGAAGATTTTATAAGAGAATGTGATACACTAAGTAATATGTTTAGGGATCGAGGATACCCAGAAAAACTTATTAATGAAATTAAACAGGAGGTTGAAAACGGAAGATTAACTAGATTTGCCCCCATAATAAGAGGAGGCGGATTGATGAATAACTCTAATATAGACAAAATTTCTGACAAGGTACAGGAAAATTACAATTTAGCCCTTACTTTGGAATATAATGGTGTCAACAATAAAGTAAACCAGATTTTTCATAGAGAGTGGAATAGATTCATCAATTCCACCGATATAGAGAAAGCAAAAACTATTCCAGCTAAAGTAGTATATAAAAATGCACACAGTATAAGAAATATTCTGGAGAATAAGAAAGTTAATAATTTGAATGACCAAAAGAAAAAAGGTACATATAAGTGCGGTAGATGTGCACAATGTCCATATATACTAAATGGAAATAGTATAAATATAACAAGTAGAAATAGAACAATAACTAATGAAGAATATTATTATAATTGTGATTCCACGGGCTT
This sequence comes from Protopterus annectens, assembly GCF_019279795.1. Taxonomy (NCBI): domain Eukaryota; kingdom Metazoa; phylum Chordata; order Ceratodontiformes; family Protopteridae; genus Protopterus; species Protopterus annectens. The sequence goes on from NC_056729.1 coordinate 1,130,208,959, forward strand.
AATATACTTAGCCTTTTGTAAAGCTTGCTTTTCATTCTATATAGGGAAAACGGAAAGGAAGCTTAGAAGAAGAATCTATGAACATCTTAATGATGTCAAAAATTGTAAGGAGACAAACGCTCTATATAGACATACAAGGGAATGTCCTGAAGCAAGCTTTACATTTACAGTTATTGAACATACTGAAAAAGACATAAGGGGTGGACTCTGGGAGGAAAAGATTGAATATAGGGAGCTCTGGTGGCAAATTACGCTGGAGGCCTACAATCCCCCGGGCTTAAATGAATACACAAGTATACTCCCTATTTTGAAGTTAAGGGCAGCTAAATTGTAAAATATATATATTTTCTTTCTTATTTATTCCTTATGTATGTTTGTGTCTAGTGTATTAATTATTTTATATATTTATAATATTGTGGCATTTTTAATAGATTTTTAAATATTTATATATGAATTATTTTAGTCTTTAAGAGCTTAGCTATACATTGATTTTGTAATAACAGGCATTCATTTATTTATTGATGGAAATTTATTTTCAAGAAAATTCCTCTAGGGAATTAACAACTCAGTTGCAATATATATGTATGGTCACTAGGTGGCAGTTTATTCACTGGCTAAATACTTCTGTCATAATTAAGACATTGCGTTTTTATATAATTTAATACATTAACCACATTAATTCTTGTTGGAATATATAAGTAAATATTTATTCCTTTATTAAGTATGAAATTTGAATTTTTAAAAAAATGTTTGCACATTATGAAATGGTGTTACATTAACAAGTGGATTAGAGTATTTTTAAAGGATGTCTTTTTAAATGGTGTAATTAATTTAATTGGTGAATTTTTTAATTGACTTATTGAATGGAGTATTTAAACTAGATAGAATTGTTTAACAAATTACATCTGATGAAGTGTTGGGATACAAACGAAAACGCATTTGGACTTAATAGCGTTAATGTTGGTGCCTTTCCGTTGCTGTGTTGCTGTGTTGTGGATTTTTCTGTTTATGGCTGTCGTGGATTAAAAACTATTTAATTTTATTTTGGAGCTTCCGTGGCATTTCCTTTTTCTTATTTTGGATTCTTATGCTACATGTATTATTCTATCCACTTTTGCCTGGTAGGGATGATTGTCCCTTATGGCTTTGACCAGATTTCTTACCTTGATAGGTTGGGGGTGTTACGAGCATTCTCGCTCATTTTAAATTGCTGAAAGGCAATTCTGGAGTGCAGGGGATGTGTGTATTATGAGAGCTCTGCTCTCAGACACACCCCCTGCTCTCATACATGGAACCATGTCTGTTTTACAGCACGGCAGCACCTTCATACATATGCATGGAGCACTCATGCTACCGTGCTGCACAGGAATGGTCCCTGCTGTGCAGGAATATCTTATTCATGCATGGCTGCTTGCTGAATCTGGGGGGCAGTTTATTAAATAATGGTCAAGTGCTTTCATCCTTTTGAAAATTCTAAGGACTACCACAAAGTAAAAAAAAGGATGCTCCCATGTAAAACGTGACAGTCATTAATAGCACTTTTTCCCAGCATAAAAATATATTATTTTACAGAAAAGTACAATTTCTGTCATAAAAAAATACAAGTAAAATGTAAGCCTTTTTTCCCCAAAAGGATCTCCCCAGCAATGGAACACTGTTAAATGACTGTCAGTCCTAAAAAACAAACACATAGAAGAGTGCTCTCTGTGGTGGCAGGGGAAATCCTAAAGGGCTTCACACATAAGCATGTCTTAGTCAGCTCAGCTCAAGCTGATTAATGGTTTGGGTGTGTGGAAAATACCCTGAAACTTTGGAAGCTTAGCAAGACATAACACATCTAGCTTAGGCTACTGCAATAATGAATGGTCATATGAAGAACATCTAATATTCATTTTATTTATTGATACATATAAAAATCTGGTTTAAGACCTAGAATCCAGTGAGTGTTAGCACTGTAAAAATAAGATCGTGCTAAACAGTTTACCATTTACACTTGTTTAATGACACCTGTGGCTCCTTCGATATGAACATATGTTTGAATAGTGACATCATAAATTGATTTTGTCAAAAGACTCATGATACAACCTCTAATAATTAGATCACACACTTCCAAAGCTCCATTGAACCTTCACCAAGAGACTGGTCACCAGTGGAATACTCTAGAGCTCTATGCTGAGCCTGCTCTGTTTTGGCAGTGACCTCTACTTATATATGTTAGAAACACATTGAATGGAACATTCATCTTACACTTCCCTCATGCTACTCATCCACACCAAATCATGCCTTTCTCAGCTTATTGCATTTGCAGCTGGTTCATCGGGTGCTACTAAGCTAATGACTACTAGAGCCCTTACAAGCCTAGCTGCACACCCTAAACCATTTGGTTCCCCGAATATCATGAGCACCTGTACAGTGGGGGGGGGGCATTTTTAACTAAGGATTTGTGTGGGGGGGTGTTAGGTCAAAAACTTTTTTTATTGATGGTCTCCATCGATAAAGGACATGGGGGCCAGACTGGGGGTAAATTTATGATTTCCAATCCAATTATCAAGGCTTTTTTTGAATAAGGTCAGGGATGAACTCTGTTTTACATAGATGAGAAGCCTATTTCATAGTGTGGGGATCTTTGGAACACATATCTATCCCTTCAGCGTGTTCTGTTTATGTCTGAAGCAAAGGTTAAATGCCTGGATCTAGTGTTTCTGGTGCTGTTTGTTTTATGGATGTGCAACAGATCCATCAGGACATGGCCTGAGTGTGCCCTGTATGCTAGGCAAAGAACACCTGTCAGCAGCCTGTAAGAGACTGGATACAGTGACAGAGCCTTTAGGCGATCAGTGTAGAGAAAATATCCATGCCCTGAATTCTCCTGTTGAGAAATCTTCATGAGTGTTCCAACTTTTGCCAGCGTCTGGTTAGATACATGCCAAGGAGGCATTGTATTCAATGACAGTTCTGATAAGGGTACTATAACTTCCTTGGTCCTGAATGCCATACCCTCACCTATAAGATGGGTGACATAGAATCATTTTCTTATTATCTTAGCTATGTGTTGATCAAAGGCCAGATTGTTGTCTACATATGTTCCCAGATCCCTTACTACTGGGTCAACTCTTAAGGATGTTTTATCAATGAAGTAATTAACTTGGATTGACAGTTTCTCAAAGGACATTATAATACATTTTTTAGCATTGACTTTTAATCCACGACTTTCACACCAGTCATTGTCTGTGTTAACCCCTTTTGCAAGATGTTGGTGTCTTGGGGGAATCTATAATACCTTCCAATTTACAGTCATCTGTAAACTTTGCGAGCCAATGGCATCAAATGTTGTCTTTGACTTCCAAGACGTCACTGCCAAACAGGAGTAGGTCCAGCATGAAGCCCTAAGTACTCCACTGGTGACCAGTCTCTTGGAGGAGGGGGTATCACCAATCCTGACATCTTGGGCACTGTCTGTGAGCCAACTAGCAATCCAACAAGTTGTTTAGAGATTAATGCCTAGCTCAGAGAGCTTGCCAACAATGCCTGAGTGTGGTATTGTATCAAATGCCTTGGCCAGATTAAGATAAGCAGTATGCACTGTTTTACCCTCATCCATTGCCTTGGTGACCCTCTCAAAGAAGCTAACCAGGTTAAATAGGCATGACCTTCCCTTTACAAAGCTAAACTTGGATGGGTTCAGTATGCAGGTTGCCAAAGCCATTGTTTATCATTTCCATGATAATTTGTTCCATGGTTTTGCAAGTTAGAATTCTTAGAATGATTGGTCTGTAGTTCACTGGGTTGGTTGATTGTCTGCCCTTATGGAGGGGAATGACTGTTGTGGTCCTTCATTCACTTGGAACATAGCCTGTTTTGAGGCTGTAGTTGAACAGTGCCTCAAGTGGTCCTGATTGGTAGTATTTTGAGTGTTCAGGAGGCAACAGGGAATATTGTCAGGACCCATGGAGTCAGCGTTCTTGACTTTAGCAAGTGCGACCAGCACTTGGTCCCTGCTAATAGTTAGGGAAAGTATAGTGGAGGGGGTTTCATCTGGTGGAGCTGTGAGGGAGTGGGAGGTGAAGTTTGAACTGAATTAATCAGCCAGTAGAATTGCTCAGTCACTCTCATCGTGAAAGAAAAAGAAGTTATGTACTTACCATAACGTTCCATGTGAGTTGTTCATCTCTCCTTCATTCTTACAGATGGGTTCAGAGCCGATCCTCGGCTCTGAGTCAGCCTACTACAAAGCTCGAGGTCTTCAGATAGCTCAAGGCCAAGTCCCTATCCCATTATGCACCCAGAGTTACCGCATATCTTGTTTGCTGTGTATAATAATACCATATGTCATTCTATCACTCCATAAGAGAAAGCTATAGAAGGGTTGAGCAACCAGGAAAAATCCAGCATCTCGGTCTTTGAAAAACCCTGGAGGGGGTAGGAGGGTGGGAAGTAAGAATGAAGGAGAGATGAACAACTCACATGGAATGTTATGTTAAGTATATAACTTCTTTATGTGAAGTTGTTCTATCTTGCCGTTCATTCTTACAGATGGGTAGCATCCCAAGCACCATCTATCTCGGGTGGCTCACAGGAGTATGTTTTTCAGGACAGTAGACCTAAAGGATGCCCTGTCCCTGGAGGCCCTGTCAACTTTGTAATGAGTGATAAAGGTATGACATGGTCCTGACCAAATGGCTGCTGCACAAATGTTATCTATAGGAAGTCTGGCAGAAAAGGCAGAGGATGTAGACACTGCTCTGGTCGAGTGAGCCTTAATTTTATGTTGTAAGGGCATATTAGCAGCTGAATACGCAAATGTAATACAATCGGATAACCACTTAGAGTTGTTTTGGCCACTGGCATGCCTTTTCTGGAGTCTGAAAAGGAAACAAAAAGCTGTTCATATTTCCTAAAATCTTTTGTTCTATCCAAGTAAAATCTGAGCTGTCTATGAACATCAAGTTTGTGCAGCATATATTCTAAATTGTTGGAGTGACTGGGGAAGAATACTGGCAAGTCAATAATTTGATTAAGATTAGCTTCAGTGCAAACTTTAAGCAAAAAGGAGGGGTTAGTTTGAAGTGAGACTCTGTCAGCATGGAAAAATCAAATAAGGAGGCGTAATGGACAAGGCTTGAAGCTCTGACACTCTGCGGGCAGAAGTGATAGCTACTAAAAAGATAGTCTTCCATGACAAAAATTTGAGGTCACATGAGGAAGCTGGTTTGAATGGAGGGAGAATAATGTGAGAAAGCATAAAATTTAGATTTCATGGGGTATAGGGAGATTTCACAGGTGGTCTGAGATGAAAAGTCCCTTTGAGAAAGGCTTTGGATAGTTTGTGTGACATAATGTTCAACCCTTCAAATCCAAGGTGAAAATTAGAAATAGCAGCAAGTTGAATACAAACTGTTGCTGCTGCAGCTCCTTTGTTGAAGATCATCATCAAGAACTCTAGTATAGAGGCCATAGCTGCTAGGTAGGGATCAATGTTGTTTTGAGAGGCCCATATAGAAAATTATTTCCATTTGCTAAGGTATAGCTTCCTCATAGAGGATTTATGAGAGGATATGAGAATTTGCTTCATCTCATTAGAAAGGTTATGGAACCTGGCTATGATGGGAATTGGAGCAGCCAAGCTGTCAGCTTCAGGGACTGAAGAGAGGGATGAAGTTCCCCCGACGAGTGCGTCAGAAGATCTGGAACTGGGTCCAGAATCCAGGGGTCCTCCAAAAGATGAAGTCGAAGAAGGGGAACTAAATCTGATGAGGCCAATGAGGGGTTATTAGAATGATGGTCCTTCCCAGGGCTTTTCCTTTCTGTAGTACCTTGGGTATCAACGGGATTGGTGGGAATGCATAGAGGAGACCCGGAGACCAATCGTGTACGAGTGTGTTCCTTGGAGCTTCTCCCAGAGGGGGAATCAGGGCAAAGTAGCTTCTGCATTTTGTGTTCATGTGGCTGGCTAAAAGGATGTAGCAAGGCTGGCCCCACCTGCGGGAAATCCTGTCTGCTATTTCTTCCTTGAGGGACCACTCATGGGGCAACAAAATTGCTATGCTCATCTTGTCTGCTATCACATTGGATTTCCCCAGGATTTGCGTTGCTAACAGAAAGCGCTGGGTGGATATAGCCCATTGCCATACTCTCAGGGCCTCATGACAAAGGGGGTAGGACCTGGTTCCTCCTTGCTTGTTCAAGTACTAGACCACTGACATGTTGTCTGTCAGAATCGCAATTGTACCCAGAGGATGAGAATCCTGGAAGTACCGCAATGCTAAAAGTACTGCTCTCATCTCTAGGACATTGATATGCAGATGTGTCTCTTGATCGGTCCATGTGCCTTGGGCTGTTCTTCCCTGAAAATGCCCCCCCACACACCCTATCAGGGAAGTGTCCATGGTCACTGCGGCCGCTGATGGGGGTAGAACAAAAGGACGACTTATCGTGACATGAAGAGAGGTCAACCACCACTGAAGATCCTTTTTGCATGTGTTAATGATCATTATAAGATAAGACATTGGGAGCTCTTAGTAAGACCATTGAGTGAACAACAGCCATTGCAGAATCCACATGTGCATGCGATCCAGCGGTATGGCTAATATTGCAGCTGCCATCATGCCCAACAATTTTAGTACTTCTGATGCTGGAGCCTTGTATTTGGATATCATACTGTGGACCTGCTGACTGAGTAGTAAGACTCTTTCTACTGGAAGTCTCAGTGTGGTGGTGGTGGTGTTCAGTTCTTCTCTGATAAAAACAGTATGTTGCGATGGCAACAAGGCAGATTTTCCTGAGTTTATTGTAATGCCCAGCTGATTGCAGAGTGAAAGAGTGGTGTCTCTGGTTTGAATGAGTTGATGCCTGGTGGTGACAGTGAGGAGCCAATCATCTAGGTATGGAAACATCTGGAATCTTAAACGTCTCAGGTGAGCTGTGATCACTGCCATGCATTTGGTGAACACTCTGGGGGCTGTAGTGAGACCAAAGAGCAGGGCTCGAAATTTGTAATGATTGACTCCCAGCTGGAAGCGCAGATGATCCCTGGATGGTCTGGTCATTTTTATGTGGTAGTACGTATCCTGGAGATCTATCAAGCACATCCAATTGTCTTTCCCTAAAAAGGGAAGTATTGTCTGAAGCGTGACCATCTGAAACTTCTCTTTCTTGATAGATCTGTTTAGTCTGCTGAGGTCCAATATAGGTCTCCAGTCCCCTGTCTTTTAGGTTCATAGGTTCATAGGTTCATACTAGGCTATCTGCCCAAGGGCATTTATAAGCCTAGCCCATAGTTATTTGGCTTTCACCACCCCTTTAGTTTGAATACAACTATGCATATTATTTTGCTGTGCCTCTGTCAAGCAGTGACACTGAAGTAATCCCTGGGGTATATCTGCGATCTCCCACCCATTGGTCAAGATTCCTCTTGAACAAGGCCAGCGAGGTGCTCTGCCTCACATGTACCGGGATTTTGTTCCACAGCATAGGGAGTCTCTGGGTGATGAATCTGTCCCTCCAGCACGTTCTATTAATAACCATGTCAAGGTTTAAGTCTCCCGCCCTTGTGGTTCTGAGGGATCTAGATTTTTTGAGGTGAAGCATATTCATCAAATCAGGGTTTAACATGGCCTTATATGTCAGGCACAGGTCACCTCTGAGCAAGCGGTATGAGACTGAATAGAGCTGGAGTTCTTTCAGTCGGGCAGCATAAGACATATTTTTGAGACCCTTTATCCTTTTGGTGAGGAGCATTTGGGGCCTTTCCAGCTGCTGCAGGTGTCGGGTCAGATACATTCCGAATGGGGAATTGTACTCAATCATAGGTCTATGACCTCCCTTGATCTAGATGTGAATCCCTTCATGATCAGGTGGGCAATGTAGAAGGTTTTCCTAACTAATTTAGCAACATGAGTGTCAAACGAAAGGCTACTGTCAACCTGGGTCCCCAGATCCCTAATGACTTCTTCTGTGCTCAGTGGATTGCCACCTATATGGTAGCTAGGGGTAACCTTGTTTTTCCCGAAGGGTATGACTATGCATTTCTTGGCATTTAACTTTAGGCCTTGGCTCTGGCGCAGTTATCCGTTTTCTGTGAGGCCCTTCTGAAGGATATCTGTGTCAGATGTGTTTTCGACTATGGAGTTTGCAGTCATCTGCAAACTTTGTCAGCCATAACCCTCCTGCATTTGCTTGTACTTCAGAAAAGTAGATGCCGAACAAGAGTGGACCCAGGACTGAGCCCTGTGGGACACCACTTGTGACAGGCTTTGAGTCTGACATGGCTCCAGCAACTCTGACCCTGTGGGTTCTGTCACTTAGCCAGTTTGCAACCCATCTTGTGATGTATGGGTTTACATTCAAGCTGATGAGTTTTCAATGATACCTGAGTGGGGTATTGTGTCAAGGCCTTTGCCAGGTCAAGGTAGGCTGTATGGACTGCCTTTCCCTCATCAATGGCCTTGGTGACTGAAAAAGTCAACCAAGTTTAAAAGGCATGATCTGCCTTTGACAAAGCCAAACTGGGTTGGATCCAAAGTCTGCAAGTTCCCTATGTCTTTATTTATGAGTTCCATTATGATCCTCTCCATGGCTTTGCAGATAAGGCTTGTCAAGCTAATGGGACGGTAATTTCCAGGGTCGGTGGAGGCACCGCCTTGTGAAGTGGGACCACAGTATCCTGAGGTGAGGCTAAGATTAAACAGCTGTCCTAACTGCGGGTTTAATTCCTCATTGAGTTTGGAGCACACCGGGACACCATCCGTCCCATGGATGCTGTGTTTTTGAGAGCAGTTCTCACCTGGGCGTTGGAGATGTTTGGGGGCTACAATCCTCTGGTATAGATATCTCTCCTTTTGGGGAGAGGGGGAGAAGTTTGCACTGAACCTGTCAGCCAGTATGTTGGCAATGTGTGTAGGTTCAGTAATCTTCACATCATTTTGAACTAATTCTGAGCATATCTGGGAGTTTCCTCCTAGGTTTCTAACATAGCTAAAGAAGGCCTTATGATTGTCTTTTGAGTCCTTGGCGATTTTTCTCTCAAAATTTGCCTTGGATGATTTTATGAGAGCTCTTAGTTTTTACTTATAATGATCAAAGGTGTCTTACCTTTCCAGGATTTTGCTCTATCTTGTAGTAGCTTCCTCCTTTTGTTGTAGAGCTTGTTTATGGCTGGGGTCCACCAGACTGGCCTTTGGTACAAAGAGTCTTAGTTTTGTTTGGGATTGCCTGATCCATGCAGTCCTGTAGGTGCTGGTAGAAGGCATTTGTAAGTGATTCAGCGGTTTGAGTAATGTTTACCACTGGCTCAGGGCCTTAAAGGAGACCACACTAGTTTTAGAAGTGTGAAGTCGGCTTTTGAGAAGTTTTTCACTGTGGTCTTTTTATTTCAGGTGGGATGAGGACCTCCAGCGAGATTAGTTTATGATCTGATCTCACCAGTGAGGGGTATACTTCCGGTGTTGAACATTGTGATCCCATGTTCGTGATGTTGAGATCAAGTATGTTTTCTCCTCTTGTGGGGATGGTGACTAGTTGTTCCATGGCATTTGAGTTTATGAACTCCAGGAACCTTTGGGCTAGAGTGTTTGGGCTTGAGTAGTGTTCCCAGTCTATATTAGGGTAGTTGAAGTCACCTAGTATGATGGTGTTTGGAGATACATTTATCCCCTCCAATGTTTTCAGGAAGGCCATGTGAGGTTCCTGAGTTTGAGAGGGTGGCCTGTAACATGCTACAAATTGCAGAGCAGTCTTGCCTATGGTTAATTGCACCTGGATGGTCTCCGATGCATTGTGCGTTGCCACCAACCTTGAGGTGTGGGTGTCCTTTATGAATATGGACACCCCTCCTTTCTTGGTGTTGTCCGGATTTTGGGGCATGATATGAGGTGAAACCTGATAGTGCTGGGGTGCTCTCAGGAGCCTTGAACCAGGTTTCTGTCACAGCACAGACATCGATGTTCTCCATACTGAGAAGGGCCTCGGCATCTTGAGATTGAGACTTCTGGCATTGAGCAGCATTACCCTTAGTTTTTTACTTTTTGTGTTCTAGGGTGGTAGGTTTAGAATTTGAGCCTTGCCTAAAAGGGCATGGGGGGGTGGCAAGAGCCTTTGCCAATATCCGGAAGCCTAGGGGTGACAGGTGCAAGTTTTTTGGCACTAAAAAGAATATTGAGTAATTTTCAGATCCTATCTGGTCTGCTGGGACTGGTTGGATGACTCTTTGTGTTAGCAACATTCTGACCTCTATTGCTGCCTGTTCCCTTTAACTGGGTGGAACGTCCGGGATTTGTCTTGTCAGTGGAGGGGGTGTGGCAAAAGGAATGAAATATCCTCTGGAAATTATACTTTGTACCCAGTTGTCATTTGTTATTTTGAACCAGGCATCTGGATACAAAGATTAACGACCCCAGACTGCCTCCAAAATAGGACAGTCGAGCCTCCATTCAGGAGCACTGGTAGCGCTTCCCAAAGAAGTGATCTCTGTCACCCTGGTTTTGCTGACTCCCTCTGCCGTGAGGGTGGCATCTTCTATTATCATCAAAAGGGGTATTTACAAAGGATGACTTGAAGGGCTCTGCAAAGGAACACAAGCGCATCCAGGCATGTCTCCTAAGAGCAATTCCTGTACCCGCTGCCTTGCTCGTTCCATCAGCTGCATATGAAATAAGGTGCATGGACAAGTTAACTATGGAGTTGAGGGTAGCAAACTGGGATGCAATTTTATCTGAAGCTTCTGCAGCTACTGTACCTTGAAGAGTATCTCCCAGCTCTTTAAGGAGATCTCTTTGCAGTCTAGTAAAATGGGTTAGATAGTTGAGCGAATGCAGTGCAAAGGTCGCTGAACTGTAAGTGTGGTTCCCATATCTATCCATGATCCTAGAATCTCTGTTAGGAGGATGGGTAGAAGAGGAAGTTTCTGAAATTTCCTTTTTGGTCGCTGACGCCATCACCATGGCATCAACTAGCACACCTGTAGTCAGAAAAGATTTGTCCTGGGGAGCAGAAATTAATTTATTAGGCCTCCTGGGGACAGGCTCCATTTGTTATTTTGAGCCAGGCATCTGGATACAAAGATAAGCGACCCCAGACTGCCTCCAGAGTAGGACAGTTGAGCCTCCATTCAGGAGGGGACTGGACTCCATTCAAAAAAGACAGGAGACTGGAGACCTGTATTGGACCTCAGCAGACTCCCACACCCTTCATGAGACCAGCTGCATAAGCTCATCGAAGGGCGTAGACACCCAAGAGGTGGAGGGCTGAGACCCGAAAGCCTTCAGGAGAACTGACTCATCTTCAGTAGGTTGGTGGACTGCCAGTCACCCCTCTGCCAAAGGATTTCTAATATCTCAGCAAATGAGATATCCTCAGAGGGGGACCGTGGGCACCCTTCTGATTCATCCAAGTCGGTATCAGATGTCAGGGACTCCTGTGGGGAGTCTACATGCTTCCTCTTACAGATTCTCTTCCTGGGAACCTCATCAGTGGGAGCTTCCGGTGAGGTCTCGGAAGAGCAGGGGCCACCCAATGGGGCTTCCTGAGGCTCTGGGTCTCTATGCTTGGCAAGAATCTATAAAGCAGAAGCAGACACAGGCGCTTTAGGGGAGGAGGTAGCCGAACGTGAAGTTGAAGATGTCTTAGGAAACATAACTCTCCTCATGGCCTCGAAGGCACCTCTGCTCTGATGGGAAGGGACCGACAGATCCGAGGAAACCGTTGATACACCCAGCAATGGGACAGTTGGCTCTGCGCCAGAGGTAGGAGACGAGCTCATCCGAGCCGAAGGCCCGAGAGGCAGAGTCGGAACCGACAAGTCAGTCCAACTATCATCCCCGGACCTGACTAGAGAGTGTCGGCTCCTAGATTTCTCAATCGGCTGCTTGTGTTAATAAAGTCCAGGAAGCATTGTTCCTGAAAGTTTGAGGTGGGGTACATTTCCCAGTCTATAGAGGGGTAGTTAAAGTCACTCATGAATAGAATGTTTTGTTGGATGGTGAGAAGCTCTAGTAGGTATAGGTAAAAGTCGTGACACTCTAAGACCATAGATGGTGACCTGTAGCTAGTTATGATATGATGTGGTGAAAGACTTTATTTATGGTTATATGCACATGGATGAGCTCCATAGTATCATGCTGTTTAACCAACCTGGAGGTATGTTTGTTGCTAACATAGATTTAAGACACCCCCATATTTGGCCCCAGTCTGTGCTGTTGTTGGTCTAAATGGGTGGAAGGCTATGTAGCCTTGCACTGCTACAGTACTTTCTATGACTTTAAACCACATCTCAGTCACAGCACAGATGTCTACATTCTTCAGAGTGAAGAGGTCTTGAAGCGTGTGGAGTTTTGTATTTAGGCGCTTCTAGTATTGGGCAGTAACTTCTTAAGATTGCCTGCAGACTTTTTCACTATGTTCGTCATTTTCTCTTTTTGGCATTCTCTAAAAAGACTCTAAGGGGTGGATGAAGTTTTAGCCAATATCTGAAAGCCTAGTGGTGACAGCTACAGCCCATCCCTGGAAAAGCATCATCGTCTTTTTACCATGTCCTTCCATGCTGACAGATATTGGATTCTCCTGCAGTTACACTAGAAATGAAGCCAATTATTAAAATTGATCATTTTATGTTCATACTGTGGAATCATCCTTGATGCAGGTAGAATGCTGCTCAATACAAGGCTCGTACCTATCTCTGACACATATTCCGAGAGATTCAATATGACTTTATTTTCATAGAGTCCATTGAGGTATGTCTAGGGTAATTTGCACCTACACGGGCTATGATAGAATCATATTGGTTTCTGAGGTGCAGTGACTTAAGTGCATGCGTGGTATTGTGGGTACTGGCTCAAGATAGGCAATAAATCATTGTCTTCTCTTTGTCTAACCTAGTGAGTGGGGCATCTGTGTGTTACACAATGGAGTCCCCAATGACAACAGTACTAGGTAAAGAATATGCTTGCCTTATGGGCTTTGTTCTTGAGGGACCATTGAGTTTAGGCTTATGTGAGGTGTTTGGTGTTGCTTTTGGTGTGTGTTTAAGTGATTACTGAGGAGCAGCAATTCCATTAGATGGCTTTACAGGTCTTCATGATTTGGGACATTTTCTTTTAAGTGCCTCAGCATAAGACAATCTGTGTGTGTCATAAGCAGAGTGTGTGAGGAATGTAGTGTGGGTATTCCTAACAACTTCATTTGCATGTGAGATTTTTGCCTCCAAGGAAGATGCGTATTTACATCTCTCACATACAATGTCAGTTTCTTTAATGATTAACTGATTGCCTGAGAACATGAGATAATTGCTACATTCTGGACACAGAGACATTTTAAAATTGCATATCCATGTTGTCTAGACCTGGAATAAGGTAGGTCGATTACAATTAAGGATCGGGTTTTGAGAGGGGTCTCCTAAGGTAGCTCTGGGGTTAAGGGCAGGATGCTGTATAGTGCTAGAATATGGTACTGCAATACTGCCCTCAGGGTAACAATGGAGCTGAACTCCAGTATGTGGTAAGACAAAAGAGACTGAGATAAACTTCTGATAAAAGAAGACAAAAAAAAATAGATGCAAAATTCTGAGCACCTTTTTCAGTAATGTTTTTGGAAGGATTAAACTTGAGCCAGGGAAGCTAATTGCATCCTTGTTAAAATAATTAATTTTCTTTATCCAGAAAAGTGTCCATGAGTCTTCCATAATAAGTAGAACATATTCCCCATCGTCTCTGCACTGCAATCCCACAACAGTGTAACATTGTGCAAAATACACACATTTTCTCTGACACACACACACACACACACACACACACACACACACTCCCCAAACTAGCCATTCCACCTTCACACAACATAACATAACATTTACACCATAGCAATACACACTCACTAAACAAAAACAAATACACACAATAATACCACTCAGTCAGTACCAGCATGACAATACCAAAAATGCTTACACTGACGATATCAAGTAAATGACAATTAAAATCTCACTTACAAACTATATACATAACCTAATCACTCACACACACACACACACACACACACACACACACACACACACACACACACACACACACGCACACGCACACGCACACGCACACTGACACACACACATCTAAAGCATGCATACTTATACATATTCATACAAAGAGACAGTCACACAATTCTGAACTCAGACTTACCAACTTTCATTTATTCATACAGCACACATTTACATCACACAAACCACCATTTGCACAAAACAAATGCAGTCATCTGAATAAATTTGTCATTTTCATGTGTTATGTGAAGAAGTAAATATTTGAAGTAGCATCAAATTGGTACGGTCGCAGGTTTACCAAATTTGACAGTACTGCTGTGGATTTCTAAATACTTAGGATCAGTTTTATTTATTTATTTACTTGTATTTTATTTGACATTAGTTGACCAGGAAAGTCTGACTGAGCTAAAGCCCTTTTTCAGCAGAGGTCCGGGGAGAAAAGCTCCACAGAAAAATACAAGTTTAAAAAACACAAAAGCATAAAATTCAAACATTAGAAATATAAAACATTATGACATGTCTATTTACAGAGTTAACATTTGAGCAGTATTACACAGATCAAAATACATTTGAGCAGTATTACACAGATCAAAATGCATACTATGTAACATGATTTAAGTATAGGAAATGTATAAAAGAGTAAGGTGCATTTAGATTACCTTATTTTACTACTGAAATTATTATTATGTGCAAGTCTATATTTTTTTTGACTGTCTCAGTATTTTATTTTCGCTTGAAAAAAAACTGTATGCAGCTGTAGAGCTTTCTTTTTTACAGATCTGTACACTGGATCTTTGCAATATTTGCATTTAGCTTTTTTTCTTTGCTATTGCTTCTAAATAACCACTGACTCTGAGTGAAAGAATCAGTACGAGTAGTTAAATAACTGTTTTTAACCATACAAAGTGCAGGATTCTTATATATGGTTTGTTGAGACAATGTGACAATGAGCAATGTCTCTTCCTATAAAAAATAAAAACTATGCATACCACTAATGAACATGGAAGCTTTCCTGCAATATTTTTACGTTGATTTTCCTCTCTTTCATAACCTTATATGACATACATTGGAAAGTGGTTTGGATATGCTGCTCAGAAAATGCACACTGAAAATAGCAGCACAACGTGTGCCAAGATAATTCCATCTGATTAAAAAAAATAGCTGTTGCTAAGTACAGCCTCAAGCTAATGAGCACTCATGATGATGAATAATCATGATTCAGACACACATAATTTAGACTGTATCAAGCCTTGAGTAGCCTCTTCATTAGACAAAACCAGTTATGTTCAAACAACAGACACAGATGGTGTTTTAGTAGCTAAGTTACAAATAATTTTAGTTCGTCTGATTTGAATTCATCAAATGATCATTTGATTATGACAAAACAACACATTTTGATGACAATTCTAAATATATGTCTATACAAAGCTAAAATAAACTGTGAGCATGTGTCTGTGTATGTGTGCATGTACATATAACTTGATTTGCTATACTCAGCTCTGCAAGATAGCAAGATATATATAAATCTGTCTCTCTCCGTGTGTGTGTGTGTGTGTGTGTGTGTGTGTGTGTGTGTGTGTGTGTGTGTGTGTGTGTGTGTGTGTGTGTGTGTGTGTGTGTGTGTGTGTGTCTGTATGGTGCATGCTTTGGGAAGAGGCTTTAACTTGGACTGTCCATGTCTGCACATAAGGTACTGTAACTAGTCAATCAGCATGTTTTTTTAATGTGGTAAGAAACTTGAGTATTTGCAACAAATAACATCTCAGGTTATGAACTATGAGTTAATTAAGCTAAAGAAAGCTCAAAATGAATAATAAGGCCAACTGCAGTACCTGCTTAAAGAATCGGTTTATTTGATTAAAAATATAAAATTCAAAGACACGTTTACTCAAAAATAGATACTTTATCAAGAAACCAAAGTACCCATAAAACAGCATAAAGGATAAAGGAGAACATGTTGACTCTATATAGGCACTGACCGAAGGTCAGGATTGAACTCTGGAACTGTGAAGTACAGTTCTTAACACTGTGACACCATGCAAACAGGGCAGCAGCAAACTTGCTGTCCACTGAGTCTGTGTTACTGAGATCAAAGTGTTGCAGCCTTCACCTACTTCCTCATTCAGTTCATACACCCCCCCCCTGCTTTTACTGTAACCTAGTCTGTATCACTAACTTTGGAAATGCCAGTGCTCCACCATCTCCCTGTGAAATAATGTTTTCTATACACCACATGACTAGAAAATAGCTGGTTTCCTAAACACCAGATGACTAGAAAACAGCTTATTAGTAAATGGATTATTCAGAGTAAAGAATACTTGCAAGTGGGGTTCCACAATGCTAGAACCCTGAGGCAGGTCAATAAACTGTGGCATGCCAGCCTAATCTGTGGCATACTGGCTTAATGCTCTATTTCAGAGTTTATGAATGACAAAGTCATAGGTTCATATGCATCAGATGCATTTCTAATTTGCCAGAAGAGTTAGTTCAATATGTATGTTTCCCACCAAGCAATTGCATGGTCTAAGGTTGATCCTACTGATGGAGGTTTGACTGGCAGCTGTTACAGAAGTTAAGGCTTCATTTACCTATTGTGTGACCTTCAGCAAGTCCCTTAACCTGACAGTGCTTGTGGGCAACTAGGAATCTGAACTAGGCTCTTTAGTTTCCCCTAGACTACAAACCTAGCAGATACTTACAAATCTGCAGTGTGTATACAAGTAGCAAAGCTGAAGGTTCACAGGTAAAATGTACTTTGCTAAAGACACTGGACTCAGAAGAGCAGAAGGGATAGAAAGGGAACTGGCAAGACTGGGGCAAGAGTAAAAAATATAATACCTTAAGTGCAAACTGAATAAAAGATTAATACATACAGGAAGCAGACAACCTCCTAAGAAGAATATGACCAGAAGAAAAGCAAAAAAGCAAAGGTAACACATGAATTAGACAGTGACATGGAACAGATACATCACATGACCTAAAAATAAACAATCCGTATGAGAGTGTAGCATAGAAATCTGAGTGAATATTGAGATGCATAGGATGGATGTTAGTAATGCAAAAGATAACATTTGATGTTTCTCTTTCTCTTTTATTATAGGGTTTGGTAAAACTCATCTAAAATACTACCTATGGTATTGCAAAACTCACCTCTGCAAGACATATAGCAAAGAGGCAGATCAGAGGAGGACAAGAGAAGTGGAATATTGCCAACCCAAAAATGCACATTATTTAAAATGAGAAAACCTCTTCAAAAGGAACCTTGACGATTGGATGGGAGAAAGGAAATTCACCCCGGGGATCACATCAGTCGCCCTGCTAGACAGGGGTCCAGGGAAGTAAATAGTGTGGGAAGAAATAGCCATGGAATTGTTATGGCTAGACTTGTATAGGCCCTAGGGCTGATAGCCTAGTACCAACCTATGAACCTATGAACTTATGAAGCTTAACAGCTACTGGTCTATATAGTAGGTCTGCCAGAGTAGGTCACTAAAGAATGTTTAGGTAGCTGAGGGGGATCCAGTTTCCAAAGAGGCTGGCATATTTTTAAAAAAAAAGACATGTGTGAAAATGGGAAACTGTAATCTGAGGATAAAGGTTGGGTGTCTCACAGAAGATATAAAAAAGTATTTTCAAGCCGTAATGGTACAAAATCAGAATACCATACAACAGACGCAGCATAGAGGCAACAATGACAAAACTGGTGATTGGACTGTGCAGACATAAGAAGTCATATGAAATGCTGTGAAAAATAAGCTGTTTACTAATCCAGACCTGTACTTACCAGATTGTTAGGAAAATGGGCAGACTGAACAGATGAGTCCTTATCTCTCATCAGCTTTTGTTTCTGTTTGGATCATGTTGCATTCTTTAATTTATTGCTTTCTTCATCTTTCTGTTCCTTTTCTTCAGATGCAGGCATTCCTCCAGCTTTGACACACTGACAGGTTTCCTATTTCAATTCTGCTTTCTAGTGTACATTTGGTATATGGTCTTGATCTTACCTCATAGTTTAGTTCATTTGCTCCTGTCAGCACTTTGATAGCACGCTGCTTCTGTAAACAAAACAACAATTTGTCTACGTGGCTACCAATCTTAAACACATTCCTCAAATGGCAGCCTTATGAATGTCCCACACAGATGCAGCATTCTGACTATTTACTGCAGCATCTTGTTGGTTTTCACAGGACATTTTGCCACTGCAGTGACTAAGTTAGTGTAGAGGTGATAATGACCTATAGGACTTTTCTTCATAGTCTTTCCAAGGGACCAGACCTCTCATCAATCTCTGTTTTGGAGGAACATTCCTATTTTCAGGCCTGATTTAGCCCTACCCATGATGAACCTATTTTGGGGTGTTATTCCCATTTTCAGGCTTGTATGACTTCTGCACAAAAGTTTCTGAATCACCCTAATCACTCATGGTTTTTGAAACTGTCCAGTACACAGAAACTCCTACTACATGGCCAATATACTAGTTGCACCAATAATTTAAAGAAAGACAACACATATCTTACATCTCCATTTTTTAGAAGCAAAAATACATAACACAGGGTGGTAGAGTTTTGCAATACAGTTTATTAAAGTCCAAGAATTCTACACCGTCTCTTTGATAATGTGCTTATACTGTTCCATCATTTTTGTCACATTATGTTTTTTTAAAAATGTTTCTGAATAGTATCCCACAATCCTACTGGAAGAAGGTACTATTTGATATTCAGATTTTATGCTTATTAGATGTCCAGATTTTTGACTGGAGGTATCTACTTTTCAAGAGCCTTTGTACCAATTTTCAATATGCATGCAGGTTGAAAGTTATCCTAGAGCCATGCTTACGAACATTAAAGCATAAATTTAATATCTCTATCACTACCATTGTTACTAACAAACTATATAAAAGTATTTTTTAGCTATTACATCCACATAGTACCATCCAAACTGTACCTGACCAATGTGGAAAGTGACATGTCATATGTTACAACCTCATTATTCTTAAGTCATCACTAAATATTCTCTCTCTGTCTGTCACTCAGGTTTAAGTTTGGTGAAAAATGTGCAGAACTTGCTGACTTCCAACAGTAAACCTGCAACTTTGTTTTATTCAGTAGCATTTCTCCTGACAGTTCCCCCATAACTGCCATACTGTGCTGCTTCTCAGTATACCAGTGCCCCTATACACCTTACAGTTTGAAGCCATGGCACATCAAGTCCAATTTCTACTCTACCTTCTTGTGACATATGATGCCAAAATCCTTAATGAACTCCAGATACATCACATGCACAGGACATACTTTGTATATGTTATGACAACCTAGTCATCCAAGTGCTACAACTAACTCAAACAAGTCTACCCCAACTTTTGCTCCAGTGTAATAAGCAAAAGGAATTAGCATTCAGGAACACCACCAGTGAGCCCCCAAAGTATACATTTTGTAGCTTTTCCTGTGTTGAATGTATTCATATGCAGGGGAATTACCATCATAATCTTCTTGCCCGAAATACTAACTCATGTACAAACACAAACATGCAGACACACACACACACACACACACACACACACACACACACACACACACACACACACACACACACACACACACACACACATATGTAGATATAGATATAAATATAGACATAGAATTTGCTGCATCCATTTAATCTCATGCTGAAATGCTGGTGTTTCTCGTCAGTGGTATATTTTTCAAATTATATAACAGTCAAAGTTCATTAGATCAACTGTTACATAATTGTAGGGCTTTTCCCCTTTCATTTTCAAAGGATGTGGAGGCCGGGGGTAAAGCCCCCACCCCCCCCGTAAATATTGTTTTTTTCTTTTACATTTGGTAATTGCAAATGTAACTTATGGCTATCATTTGAAATTCATTTTTTCAATGATCTTAGAAGAAATTAGTGGTAATCACCAATGAGTTTGGACAATGTTTTGTGTTTCGATCAAACTCACGGACAATTATTCATTATAAACTAAGATATATCTAACTACACACACACACACATATATACATATATATATATATATATATATATATATATATATATATATATATATATATATATATATATATATATATTGATGGATAGATATACACACTTACTGGTCTGGTGTATGAAACACTAAAACATTAAATATTTTCTCTAACAAATATAACAAACAAATCACCACGAGTCACAAAGTTCTCTAAACTTACTGCACAAATATGGCATGCATCATACAAAATACAGCGCTGGCATTTTCAATTTATCTATTTTTATAAGTTTGTAGTTTAGAGATGCATTACCATTTTCTTCAATAAGCTACATTAATAGCCTACTTTCTTACTAAATAGGGATTTTGCTAGCTTGTGTAGGTTCGTACGAATGAATTGTCTCATAAGAAGTTTTCTGCTCTAGTTCTAGAGGCAACAGTATTTTAGTAGCGTATCGAGGGGTGTGTTCATATCTGCTAGTTTTTGTTAGTTTGTTTAGCTATGTTTTTTTCCTGTTTTACTTTTTATTATTCTGTTTTATTTTTTTTTCACTTTGATATGAAATAATTTAATTTCTAGTGGGTTGATGTAGGTGGGCAGTGCTGTCTTGTTTCTTTGGTGGGTTGTGAAGGTGCACTTTATTTGTACCAAACTGTAAGAAATATGGCATGTATTTAACTTTATTTTTTGTATTATTTTACTTTTAGCAAGTGTCAGAAATGTGGCATTGACATGCAAAGATTTCATATAAATATTCCCACAGTATGTACTTAGTGTTTTTATCTCACTTTATCTGAAGTTATCTGTCTGTATATATCCAACCATCTATTCATCTATTTATCTTTCTTTTTAATTATCTTTATATATATATATATATATATATATATATATATATATATATATATATATATATTACTATCAAAATCGCAAAAACTGGAATAAAATCTGGTCATTACCGTGAATCATGTCTCTGAAAATCAAAACAGGCACTATGTCGAATGTAATGTCGGTTCGAAAACTTAACATTATTCGACATAGTGCCTATATTCCTGCATTTCACAAAACACCACCTAATGTTACACCTTGAAGTAGTACATACATACTGCGCAAAACAGGAATAACCATTTTTACAGGGGAGCAAGCCACCTGCAAATAATATATTCCAACTCCAAGATTGCACTACAGTGGGGAAAACAGTAATTTCCCAATCCCCACTTTACTGCGATCCATGCTCATGAAACTGAATACAGGTTTGTGAATGCACTGTGGCATTCGCAAAACGGAACAGTCACACTTATGCAGGTTAGACAAAACAGAATTGTCCAACTGTTATTTGACATTCCTATTTTCATCTTACCTGCACTCGGGATTGATGTAAACCATATATATATATATTATATATATATATATATATAATATATATATATATATATATAGCTATAGATATATAGATATAGATATAGATATACATAACTCAGCGACTGGGGATGCACAGGCCAGTGCATTTCTTCGTGTCTGTCCCAAGCCCTGATAAATGGGGAGAGTTAAATCTGGAAGGAAATATGGTGTAAAACCTTTGCCAAATGACATATGCAGACAACAATACAGATTTCCATACCAGATCTGTAGCCTCGGGTTAGCAATGACTGCCACCAGTACTATAGCCAACAGGGTGTTGGTGGAAATTTGGTTGCTGTTGGTCAAAGGATAAGAAGAGGGGGAAGACATGCCTGAAGACAGGAAGAGAAGAAGATATGCATACATACATATATATATATATATATATATATATATATATATATATATATATATATATATATATATATATATATATATATATATATATAATATATATATATATATATATATATATATACACATATATACATATACAAATATAAATATTTGTACGATTCCCACTATGAGTGGATGAAACTGAATGCACTGAGGACTGAGATCCCCAAACTGCATTACCAAAAAAAAACCTACTAAAAAACACTTTTTTAAGTATTTTTCACAAGGGAGAACCAAACCCTCTAGACTTATATATACCAACTTGAGGAAGGGGGGAATTACCCAGAAAAAGAACATCACTGCCTGCAGAAACTGCCAACAGTATTTTGCTGTGTAGGAACTTCAGTCATCTGTGGGTTGAACCTCAGGTTACTGAAGCTCAAGACTTCAGTCTCTGTCCACCCATAGGTTACCTATTTGTATATGTGTGTACGTGTATGTTTGCGCATGTGTGTGTGTGTGTGTGTGTGTGTGTGTGTGTGTGTGTGTGTGTGTGTGTGTGTGTGTGTGTGTGTGTGCATACGGGGGGGGGGGTATGTAAATAGATGGTTTACTATTGAAATCCCAAAATGGATGCTGTCGAGTGATCACATCATCAAAAAAAAATACTGAAAATAAAAACACTGGACAGGCAACAATAATGAAACCGGTAATGTTGACCCATCCCATTTGACAAAGTAGACATTACCCAGCATACCTTGCCTTCCAGTCACTCCCAAGTAATATTTTACAGGGGGGCAAGCCCCTCTGCACCCCCCACACCCCATGCTAACTATATATACAAACTCTGAGATCACACTAGAGTGAGGAAATGGCTACATTTCCCAATCCCCACTGTACCGTGATAATCCCCACTGTACTGTGATAATCCCCACTGTACCGTGATAATCCCCACTGTACTGTGATCTCCAGAAAGAACATCGACCTCACAATATTGAATGCACACTAGCATTTGCTTTTGTAGAGGTGACCATTTTCAGTTCAACCTTCCATGAACTGGAAATTAGCCTTTCGACCTTTCCTAGTTTTTCTCGTAAATCCCGTCCAGCATTTAATTAGTAAAGCTACACACCCACATATATGTATATTTTCATATATTCCAAAAAAAAGTAGTTATTTTGCAATGAGCCATTCTCCTTTGTACGTGCTTTTAATGTTCCAAAACTCTCTTGAAGAGATTTGACAACAGGCAAATTGTTTTCTCTGCTTTTTCTAACTTATTTGACCCTGTTGTAGAAATAACTGGTTGATAACTTCAAGAACTTAAACATTGCCACAATAACATTCAAAAAGATGTGATACTTGAGATACCCCTCCCCCATGCTAACAGTCACATGCCTACACACTATTAATTTAATTAAAGTTTTGCCACAATAACTTTCAAAAAGATGTGATACTTGAGATACCCCTCCCCCATGCTAACAGTCACATGCCTACACACTATTAATTTAATTAAAGAAGTACCATTTTTCAAAGCCACAAAAGGAATTGTAGTATAAGAAAAAAAGAGTAAGTGCCTTGCCCTCCTACTTTTCTTCCAACCTACATACATGTCAGCTGTGGTTCTGAATCCAGGGCATATACTGGATGAATACAATTTCTGAAATGGTTTGTGGTATCAACTAAAATCTTGTGGTTCCATCATACATTTTTGTGTTCCAGTCAGTTTAGTAAGTAAGCACTCATCAGAAATAGATTCTTCAACACCATGACTATACAAAGTAATTACAGTGTTATGCTAAATTTCTTAAAAATTTCTTCCTCTTTATTTCTATCCTCTCTTATCAGCTATGTATATGTTGAATGATGTTTGTGTTCATTCTATGAATGAAATGTATGGATTGCATCACTTCTATGCTTGTCAAGTGTTCAGAAGTTTTGTACTTACTAAGTTGGTCCAAGAGTGGTTCTGATAAATCACTGCTCTACCTCTGAAAACAAACTTAAATAAAAACTTAAAAATAAAAATTTTGTTTCATAATGTTTTTCTGCAAGTGTTATTAATTCAAAATAGGGTTGAAGGGTAAAAATGCACTACAGGAAACACTTGCTCTCCAGGTCTGAATTTCTTCATTTCATAATAGTCTGTCAGTTATGCCAAATTCTATACCCTAGTACCTTAAGAGCAGAAGTACTTCACCTCTCCCCAGTCTGTCACTTTCATTCCCAATGGGTAAATGCTGACTGCATGTAACTATCATTCTGCAGTGGTGTTAGGATGGCAAAAGTCAGCCATTTAACAGTTGATATGCATTCTGCATGTCAGTCAATTTATCTGCCTGGTCCATATTTCGCTCTGCACTCAAAAGTCAGAAAAGTATTTTCAGCTTATACTATATGTTATACAATAGTTTGCACAGCTGATTTCATGTCATAATCTGAAAACAAAATGAAAAGTATAGGGGACAAGTCATCTGAGCCACAGCTGTTCGGAATCCAGGATCACACAGCCAAGGCCATGAGCAGTTGTTTTTCTGTCCATCCACCTCGCCAAGCAGCTGCTCAAATGTGAATGTGGGGTTCAGGGATGCAGTTGCCACAGTGACCACAGGCAATGGAAGTCTCATTGTGGAACTGTTACATGGAAAAGGGAAATGAAGGCACTTTAGGTTTAGAGAGGGGAATTTTAGGTTTGGGGAGTAATCAGGAATTAGTGCAATTGGGGAGGGAGAGGATTTCTGGGGTTTAGAGAGTGATTAGGAGGTTTTTATTCTTAGGTCAGAGTTCTGGGTGGGATAGTTAGCTTAGTGATGGTGCATGGGAAGCGGGGTTGTGGGAGTTAGGAACTTGCCCACATGAGTGAGTGGCAAGGAAGTGTGTTGTGAGATAACCATACATGATAACTTGTAGTGGATCCTAAACACGATTGAGATAGCTCAAAGGTTATATTGCTGAATGCTTTCATGAATGATTAATGAAAATTTCAGCACAAACCTTTTTCATATAGCTGCTAGAATTATTTTTTTTTTTATTATGAAGTTAAGATAGCTCAAAGGTTATATTGCTGAATGCTTTCATGAATGATTAATGAAAATGTCAGCACTAGCTTTCATATAGCTGCTGAAATTATTATTTTTTTTATTATGAAGCTCAGAATCCATGATTTTCTTGGTAATGATAACAGCATATGGTTGCTGAGTGGAATGTTTCCTTCCAATATACGTACCCCTGTATCTTAATTTGAAAACTTCAATAAGGAGAATGCTGCATAGGACAACCATCTCAGCAGTGTTTTACATATTTCAGTGACTTTTGCAATTGTCAGTACTAAAGTTTTCATGCTGTCATACTGTGTGGTAAAAACTATTGTGCCCTTGAATATTGCCTGGCTGCACAAGCAGCTGTTAAAGATCTCCTTGTAAGATATATGAGGTTAAAATTATTCATGCAATTTTATTTGCAGCCTGGAGAGAGAGCTATAAATGCTTTAATACAAATTATAAGTAACTACTAGGTTTTTGGTTAAGGAGACCAGTTTACTCACCCAATTACCTCACAGCACTGTCTGGTTTAGTGAGTTGTTTAGACCACCACAGTAGACAAATAGAGGCTAAGGGAGGTAAACCCTAGACTACAGAAAAGACTGTATTAAGGGCTCATAGCTTTAACCCTCTGCACTAATGTCTTATATTTCTATACTTACTGTATGCCTTGTCTATAATTATTCATATCTGCATAAGAGGTCTGGCTAAAATGTTTTGTAGTCTGGGCTACCTCTCAACCTCTTAATGCAAAAAATCTGGACAAAGCTTGACAAAATGGGGGTACAAATAGAGACATATTTTAAATATTGCTCTTATAAACTTAGAAAGTTGCTAGAGTAACATGATTTGTTTTAATATACATTTTCTGAAGGATTTGAAGTCTGAAACTCAAATGTATGCCATTATTTAGTGACTTCAATCCTGCGATCATCCCAGTGATTTGCCAGGAAAAAAAAGAGGAACAGGCCAAAAATCTGGACATTCTGCGACAATATGTACATTTGGGAGGTAATGGCTGTGGGTTATTGTATTAAGCAAAAAAATCCGGGGGGGAAAAGTGGTCTTGCCATCAGAAAATAGGCAGAAAGATCAGAAACCAATGTTTATGTACTACTGTTAGGAGCACATCCAGGACCCTTAAAACATTTCCCAAATGTTTTATTCAGCCTGGGGCAACTGGGATGCTTTATCATATTTTTTTAAGTCCTGCCATGATCTATATTTTCATTTGTTCAAGTTCTACCTGCAGTTGAAATAACTATGAACCAAGATTAACTTTTATCATTTTGTCTTACATTTTTTATATTAATACATTATAACCACATATGCTGCAAACACTGACGAAATCTGAAAAAGATATACATCAGACATTAATCTTAACTATAAGACGGTGAAAACACATGCCATAAAAACTAAGCATATCCTCCTAATTACCAGCATTGCACTGGACATGCACCCTGATGCTGCAGTAGTAAGTGAAAACCACTAGATGTCAGGGCATACTCTCTTTTGTCGTTTTCACAGATGATTGTTTCATCTATATCTCTCCTACATCTCTTCCGTGTATCTGTAGCCCCTTTTTTCATGTTCACATAAGTTGTTGTCATTCTTTTTTATTCTGCTTTTGAAACTGTCTAAAACTTGCATGAATAACGAACATCATGTTTTAAATTGCTAACAGTTTTGATTTTCTTAATCAGGCAAACCCACTGTGATTCTTGCAGGGATAATGTGGAAGCATGTCCTGAGTAGCCGACTTATTTAGATTTACAGAGTATAAGGAATTGAACCCAGGACTACTGCATGAAGTGTATTCACAGTTAATAGCCATAACATCGTGTTGAACTGCCAGACAACACCTACTGAAAGATGAGATGTGTGACTCTGAGGCGGTGATTATTTAGTTCTATATAAATTATGTACAATACAAAGTACTGCTTCTTCTATAAGCCATCTGACACACTTTACTGACACATAATAGCTAGGCTGCCGCACTCTTGCAGCCTGCCCACAATGTTTGTTCTATTTTTGTTAACTACTTATGGTATATTACACTTACTTAACTATTTATGAGGGTAAAAGCAATGAGTAATTATATGACCTAGAAGAACTGCAAAGTAAAGAAGATGTTACTGTGAGACAAAACTCCACATCTGTTGGACATGGTGCACTCTCAAATAAAGGAAGTTGTCATGGGCTGAGCATGTTTGCAATATGCAATGTACTCTCAAATACCTGATAAATATAAATACTAATAAATTCATAATAAACCAAACTAGTGTGGCAGTTAGTATGTAGGACTAATGGAGCCACTTCCTGTGTTAAGGGTGGAGGGTGTGAATTTTTCTGTCTTCCTTTGCCTACTGTGTGGCATTATGCAAGTCACGTCGGGGACTTACTGTCCTCATGCCATATAACTACTTATGAACGTATAGCTTCCTCTGAGCTACGACTTTGTTTAGTTGATTTTCTCAGTGTTTCACCCATTCTTATTTGTTGTTGTAATCCCATTCTTTTAGCATTTTGAAAATTAGATTCATATAACAAACTATTTTCTTTTCAGTTATTGAGAAAACTCCCCATTCATTGTTTGTTGTTTGTTAAATGCCATATTCAACAAATGAAAAAAAGTGTTCAATGAAGTATGTTTAAACTTTCCAGACACAGAATAATTAATATGGCATGCTTCCAGTTTATTCACTTATGGGATGGTTTGCTAAACTCACCTCAGCCACTCTGGGCCCCTTCTTCCAAAGTGAGAGGCACTTACTTATTTGAAATCAGTCTCACTACTTTGACTATTCTGTTGTTTGATATAGAAGCGTATACACATTTTTTTTACCTAAGTTATAACACACTACTAGTCAGTTAATGTATATTATTTAATGTTTCCTTTGTGCATCACTTTGCAGACTTAATTGTATGATTTTCTTCAAAATGACATAAAACAGTTCCAATGGAAAAGGATATTTTCTCAGATTCCTTTGTACTGACATATCTTAATTTATTTAGATCATATATTAAATAAGCAATAGATTCTTGAGAACAGCTGACTGCTATACCACTTAACGTGCTATTAGTATTTTATACAAGTCTTACAGATAACATTAAGTGGGTTTCTAGAATAAACCTGGGCTGATGGCACAGAACCAGGAGGCCAATCTCTCCTGTAGGTGACTCAAGAACAAACCCAGAATGCTAGAAGGATCCCTGAGGATGGACAGTCCCCCCCTCCAGAGGGAGGGTGTAGGAATGTTACTGCTTGTCTAACCTCTGATGGAGATCATGAATCTTGCTATCATGTTTGGGTTAGTGATAAGGTGTCTCTGCATCTTTCAGACTTCTTCCTTTGATTAAAGATATTGACAGTGTCTGCAATTTGATTGTTCCCTGCATTTGCCTGACTTAATCTGTGTCATCTCTCTCTCCCTCCCTCTACACCCTAAGGCTTATTAGCTGACAAGACTTTGCTTTCTAAGAAGGCAATAGGAGCCTGCCAGCAAAGGATCACATCTGGATCATCAGGAAAAGAAAAACTGGGGTACCCAGAGGGACTCAGCAAGTAGCATGGGATACAGTCAGTAATTAACCCAGGGTGGGTAGGGAATGGAGGGAAATGTCACTGGGATAAGTGGAGTATGTGTTATTATTAACAAGCAGCAAGTGTTGTCTGTTGTGACCATCATTACTGTTTTGTGTTGGCGTGAATGTATGGTCTGTGAGTGTGTGTGCCTGTTTGGGTCTCTTTTAATGTGTGCCTTTGAATGCAGATATGCATGCTGGTGTGTGCGTGTGTTTGTCTGTGTGTGAACATGCAAGTGCAAGACTGTCGCCATGTCTCTGTAAATGTTACTAGCAGAATTATAAAGATGCAACTTCACACAACTTTTACATTCTACAACAACACTTGTGAAACAGCTTTTACATTGTACAACTACACTTGTGAAAACCTGAACTTTACATTTCAAAAAAGATTAAATGGCTAAAACCTGAAAGTACAGTATTACTTTTCTTTTTTTTTTTTAATTATTATTATTATTTTTTTTTTTGCTAACCAGGTAAGTCAGTTGAACACAAGGGATACTTTTCATGGACAGCCCAGAACCACTGTCTGGTTAACAACCTCCTCAGGTTTTACATATATGTATATATATATATATATATATATATATATATATATATATATACACATATAAAATTATACAACTTCTGATGTAAACAGTGTGTTATTTTTGCAATTTTGTTTTGTTAATAAGGATGACCCTCCGAACATTTTTTTGCAGCTGAATGTTCATGCATCATGATTGACTGAACCCACAATGCCCCACTACCTAAAATTACTGTATAGGCTGCAATATTTCTGGGGTAACCACAGCAGCAACATAGTCTTACTTTTTAGAAAAAAGAATTGTCTTGCAGGTAGAAAACCTGACAATGAAAATTAACATATGTGATGATATGGAAGTGAAACCCCAGTGTAAACAATTGTCTGGCCTTCTAAAGAATAAGTTGTTTTTGATTATCTGAAATAATCTGCTGGTATAAATAAATAATTGGCCAATATGTACCACAAAATGATTTTGTGGATATACTTACAAACAAATAAACTGAATAAACCTGAAATGAAAATTTCAGAAAAAAAACAAATTATTAATCTTCAGCATTTTCAAAACTCTTTGCCATTTTAACATCAGAAATATAACAGGAAATGAAATTAAATGTAACTTAAAGCATAGAAAGCTCAGATAGATGATGAAACTTCCATGTCTACAT
Source organism: Protopterus annectens (assembly GCF_019279795.1). Classification (NCBI taxonomy): domain Eukaryota; kingdom Metazoa; phylum Chordata; order Ceratodontiformes; family Protopteridae; genus Protopterus; species Protopterus annectens. The sequence continues at coordinate 1,130,238,511 of NC_056729.1, forward strand.
TTTTATTTAAACTAATGACTCCCCTGACTCCATACATCCCTCTTTAAGCCACTTTCATATCTCCTGTTGTCTCCTTCTCAAATATTTCTTGCCTTTGCAAATTTGCTCAGAACAAAAATGCTTAGCTATACTAAAACTGTGTTTGTTACAAAATAAGTAGCAACTGTAAAGCAGAGTGTGCATTAATCATAAATGTAAATAAATTCAAGTTCCTTGTTCACAGACATAAGAAATAACTGAAAAGTACCTTGTAAGTAATTCCTCTGCTTAAGTGATGTGCCCCATCAAGTCCTGTCATCACCAAAATGGGCATATCCATTTCTTATACCACCTCCATCAATCAGCTGAGTTTTAAATCACTCCCAAGTTGTCTGGGTCATAGTTAATGTTTCACATCTCTCACTGTGCCACTGGAGGTGACTGCTGAGATCATTCATACACAGTAATTTGAGATAAGAATATAAAGACAATGACTTTTACATGATACAATTTTGGTAATAAGGACAGGAGAACATACCAGTGTGAATAAGCAATGTAAAAGGTTATGGATTATTTATGTAGCACTATAGCATGCAAGCCTTGTTATGAGTTTCATCTAACAGGGCCAACTTCAATGGGTAGTAGAGACTGTCAATACAGTAGTCCAGCCAAACAATACATTTATCTCGCACATAGGCATTGGATTATAATTAAGGCTTTTGAACACACAACATCGTCTAACATGGACAACAGTATGTAATAGAATACATTTCAGGAATCAAATCCTATTTTGAGCTTAAAGAACAATTCCTCTATAATACTACATTTTCAAATCAGAACATTCCTTCTTAAAAATGTATTAGCCTTCATCTTTAGAAAAGCATATGACTTTTTCTGGTTGTGAAATTTATGTTTTCTGAGCGTTTGTTCTGTGCTATATGGGGGTCACTGATTAAAGATCAAATGCTCAAAAAGACTGAATGTTAGAACATCAAGCCTGGGTTGCCAAAAACCAGGAAGCTCAAATGGTATGGGCCATTATTGTGTGGGATTGTGGTACAGTGGGGATTGTTTTTTTTTCCCCTTTCCATCTGTAGTGTGATCTCAGAGTTTGTATATATAATTAGCAGGGGTGTAGTACAGGAGGTCGAGCTCCTTTGCAAAAAAAAAGCAGATTTTACGATCCCTGGCACAGCATTCAAACTTCCAGGTTTATGGTAATCCAAGCATGATGTTCTAATGTTTGCTCTTTTAATCATTCAATCTTTAGTCAAGGAGCCATATCATATCTCTCTCTCTCTCTATATATATATATATATATATATATATATATATATATATATATATATATATATATATATATATATATATATATATACATTGTGTGTGTGTGTGTGTGTGTGTGTATGTATATATTCAGACACACATATATATAGATATAGAGATATATTTTACATATATTATAAATATTTCATGTTCAAATTAATGAAAAGTTACTTTGCTATGTTATTTCATGACAAAACTGGAACTTGTAGTCACTAAAATAATTTCAGACATAATGGATTAGTCTAGTTTCCTTAGACATCCCAAAGACGTGTGTACGTGCGCGCGGGTGCGCATATAGGTGTTTCTCTGCATGTCTACCTGCCTGCCTGCTTCTCAGTCTGTCTGCTTTTAACAATCAGCTGACAACTCATCCAGGATTTTTTCTTTGCCTTGTGCACATTGAATACAGGAGAATGTTCCAGCTCCCCTACAACCATCTACTGGATAAAGCTGAAAATCAAAGAATGCATGAATGAATAAAAGGTAAAACAATCTTATAATGAATGAAAAATCAAATTACCTGATCAGTTTTTGTGTGATCACTAATATATAAAAATTGATGTGTTTTAAAAATTGCATCTGATATACAGGAAGCAGTTTAAAATATGGCTTTACAGTGACTGTTGTCTAAACTTACTTACGTACACCAGTAGTTTGTTAACTAGGGTTACCACCCGTCCTACTTTGAGAGGGACAGTCCCTCTTTGGGCAGTTGTGCCCTGACAAAAAAATTAAAAAATGGCAAATGTCCTGAGATTTTAGGACAAAGTTATTTCCTATATTTTATATAATAGTTGCTTAAAACAGTTATTCTGTATCTAAAATACCTAAATGTTATAAGAAACAGAATAAGCAACTAAATGCTACAAGAATAAGCTTTTATTTAGGCAAAAAAAGTTAAGTTCTATCCTTTGTACTGACCGTGGGTATGTGTTGGTCTGTAAAATCTGATGTTTGTCCCGAAAATGTCCCACTTTGGCCTTATGAAAAGGTGGCAACCCTATTGTTAACTAAACTATTTATTTTAGAAATTGTGCTCTGTACCACAAACATGAGTAATACTATTAAAACAATAAAGAAATAACAAGTATTAATTAAATGCATGAAAAGTCATACAGACTGTTAAACTCAACATTTTTGTTCTTACGGCAGTGTTTATTTTATGCCAGTAGAGGTCAGCATCTCTGCTGCTTCAGTACTGTATTATGTAATCACTTGCACATTTCATTTTATAAGGTTTTGCAAAATGCTGCATAATTTTTAAATGTTTTATTTTCTTTCCTAAATATCCTTAAAAATATCATAATCATAGTAATAATGATATCAATGAAAGATAATCCCACTAATATGGAAAGTCAATGCAGCTATAATTTATTTATTTTTATGTATTTTACATTTGTTTACCGGGATAGTCCGACTGAATATATGTCCATTTTCAGTGGGGGCCCGGGGAAAAAAAGCTCCACATAGACAAACTTACATAGATTGCACAGAAGTTAGCAAACAATTATAAAAACAAAGTGATTATATACAATGGCTTAGTAGAGTTCCCTATTAGTGACTCACAATTCTCATGGACAGACACGATTAAAAGTAAGAGACATCAGATTGGAAGCAGAGCCTGGTGACGTAGTTACAAGTTATGATAATTACAGAATATGCTTTCAGTTTATAACTTAATCAGGGTTGGTACATGGGCATAGCCAATTCACTTTGAGATACTGTTTGAGGTTTGTTTTGAAGAGACTTTTGGAGGATTGTAGGGTTATATAGTTTGGCAATAAATTCCAGGTTTTGCCAATGAAGTTGGCAAACAGGGATTCACCAGCAGAGTTATTAGCTTTTTGGGTTTGGACCAGTAGTTTATCGGTTGACCATAGGGATCTCAGGTTGCTATATGGCTTAATAATATTTTTAATGTGGGGGTATCCTCAGGGTGGTACAAAATTTTGTGCACTATTAAGAGTTGATTGAATTGAATTAAGCTGGGCAGTTATAACCACTCTAGTTGTTTAAGGTTCTGGCAGTGGTCGGTTCTATAGGTGAAGCCAGTGGCGAATCTGGCAATATGATTGTAGCTATGGGACAGCTTACCTAGTTCAGATTTGTTGAGGTTTGAGAGTTCAGGCGAGGCATATAAAAGAGTAGAGACTAGGTGTGATTGGGCGATTGCAGTCCGAGCCAGTGGGGTTAAAAATGTCTTGTTCCTATACAGTGATCCAAGCTTCTTATTGATGGTCTGTATGGTTTTGTTGACTTGTAGGTCAAATTTGAGATTATTGTCTATGATAACCCCTAGCAGTTTGGTGTGATGATCTGGAGAAATAGTGGTACCATTATTATATGTGACAGAGAATGAAAGTGTGGTAGATCTACTAGTGGGGGAGAAGAGAAGGAGTTTAGTTTTATTGGGGTTCAGTAGTAGGCGTTGGTTGGTGAGTCATTTCTCAATAGTGTTGAATGTATTTTGGGTTAAGGTTTGCAGTTCGGGTGGGGAGATGGCTGAACAGATCTGAGTGGAATCATCTGCATATTGAATGCAGGTAGCTTTAGGCATAGCAGTGTGAAGGTTGTTGATAAAAGTAGAGAATAGTAGTGGACCTAGTATGGACCCCTGAGGGACACCAAGTGTGAGAGGTAGCTGGCTGGAGAGTTTGTCCTGCCATAGTACTGCTTGTTGTCTACCAGTCAGATAGGACTGGAACCACTGGATAGCAGGCTTGTTGAGGGAAATAGATTTTAGTGAAAGAATGAAAAGTTCATGGTTGACCATGTCAAAGGCTTTTGATAGGTCAAGAAAGAGGGCAGAGGTTAGCATATTGTCCAACACTGACTCCGACAGTTACCTTGGGCTTTTGGTTTGTTTGATTGTCTGTAAGCAATGTTTTTAGCTGTACTTTAATTTGTTTTATTTTGTTTTTATTTTTACACCAATTTTCAGGCTAATTTTAATAGGTTCCTAGGGGTAAACTAGCAAATTTAGTCAATATGGAGGGAGCCAAATTACTGTGGGGACAGCCTACAAGCAAAACTTTACCAAATTAAAAAGTAAATGCTTGGGACTGGAATACCATGTGAGTGTAAGGCTGATTCAAGGGATTATAGCCCAATCTAGTGACAATTGGCTGGATCCCTTCACTGTTGTTGTGCATACACCTTTAAGCCTCAACAGTTTACGAAAACTAAATTGTAATTCACCTACTACAATAGAAAAGCTGGAGGAAGTCAGGTTCTTGCTTCCCAGAGGTTTTACTTATTTAAGATAGCCAGCTTCAGTGGAGAAGGTAGAGATTGCTTTATGCAGTTAATCCCAGGTGGGGGTGGGGGGGGTCATGCAGGAAAGAAACCTGTGCAAACTGAAAAATAAAGGTAAATAAGGCAGAATTAGTGCAAAGGTTACAAGAATGTGAAGTGGAGAGCATGCAAGAAGTAGAGATGGAGAGTAAAATTAATTATATTGCATACATTATAATTAAAATTAATTATATTACATACATTATAATTAAAATTGATTATATTGCATACAGTATCAGCTCTGCAAACCCACAGACTAACAGCAATAACATACTGCCTCTAAGTCCAGTGATAACAGCTGTATAATTCAGCAGTGAATACACACAGGATATAATGCACAAAGCAAAGTATGGCTGTTTTAGGAGAATAATTATAGAGTTACGCTATTCAGCATGAACTAACAGTAACATGAATTGTGTTCACTTAGCCTTCTATAAAAGCAATTGTAAAGTTCAAACTGTAAGTCTTCTAAGTACAGTAACATGCCATAGGAATGCTTACAAATGTAATCAGAACATGAATAACCTCTGCAAAACAGTTAGCAGGATGCCTGGCAGATATTCAACAATTAAAGCTCTACCTTCATAAAACAAGATAAAAAAAAACAAGCAGCTTGTAAGTTAGAACATTAGCTAGCTCTCAACACATATAGGAGTTCTGAATGGCAGTTACAGCTTAGCACCATCAAATACCTCAGTAGTTAACAGTAATAACCAAATACCTCAGTAGTTAACAGTAATAACCAAATAACTCAGTAGTTAACAGTAATAACCAAATACCTCAGTACTTAACAGTAATAACCAAATACCTCAGTAGTTAACAGTAATAACCAAATACCTCAGTAGTTAACAGTAATAACCAAATAACTCAGTAGTTAACAGTAATAACCAAATACCTCAGTAGTTAACAGTAATAACCAAATACCTCAGTAGTTAACAGTAATAACCAAATAACTCAGTAGTTAACAGTAATAACCAAATACCTCAGTAGTTAACAGTAATAACCAAATAACTCAGTAGTTAACAGTAATAACCAAATACCTCAGTAGTTAACAGTAATAACCAAATACCTCAGTAGTTAACAGTAATAACCAAATAACTCAGTAGTGAACAGTAATAACCAAATAAATCAGTAGTTAACAGTAATAACCAAATACCTCAGTAGTTAACAGTAATAACCAAATAACTCAGTAGTTAACAGTACAGTAATAACCAAATAACTCAGTAGTTAACAGTAATAACCAAATACCTCAGTAGTTAACAGTAATAACCAAATAACTCAGTAGTTAACAGTAATAACCAAATACCTCAGTAGTTAACAGTAATAACCAAATACCTCAGTAGTTAACAGTAATAACCAAATACCTCAGTAGTTAACAGTAATAACCAAATAACTCAGTAGTTAACAGTAATAACCAAATAAATCAGCAGCTAACAGGAATAAGAGGACAGTAATGCAAATTAGCTGTAGTTTACATGTGATGCTGCTCAACTTACTTGCTGTGCCGGCACAACGGACAGAGGGGTAGGGAAGGTACAGCAGCTACAGGATGAAATGAATGTGAGTTGGGTAGTAGAGAGTTGGATTAAAGATGGCACCCTAGGAGGGGGCTGACTAATGAAGATAATCAGGGGGTGGGGTGGGAGTAGCAGGTAGGGAGAATGGAGTAGAGAGCAGCCAGGACAGGATTAACCAGGAACTTATAGATCCCTCCCCCACAGGGAGAAGGGGATGGGGGTGGGAGTAGCAGGTAGGGAGAATGGAGTAGAGAGCAGCCAGGACAGGATTATTTCTTAGTCCCACAAACTATTACACCCTCTACTCTACAAAGGAAACTGCTTATTCTCCAAATATTGGGACAATCAAAACCACCAGATTACAGAGGACCAAAAAATACTAGCCATAAAAACTAGCATTGAACTATCCCCCTTCAAGAAATTTCTCTACACTCAACTGATGTTGAACAACAATGCATACCTTACCCCTACAAGAATCCACAAATTCAACTCTAATAGCTCTCCGTTATGTACATGCTGTTCAGGTGAAAGCTGATCTTCTACACATTATGTGGCACTGCAATAACCCTACAAACTTTGGTGTTCTCTCAAAGTGCGTCTCAAAAAAATGGGCTACTATAGCTCCACTCTCTCATGGGAAACGGCTATTCTAAATATTCCTCCCCATGGTCTGCCTAAGTTTCATCTCCATATCCTAATAACGCTGTGTTTCCTTATAAAACTCTATATTACCTATAATTGGCTGGACCGCACCAAATTTATGTTAGGGATTTAAGACTATGGCCACCAAATATATCTCAGCACAGAAGTTCATCATAAACGGACCCAAGAAAAGAGCCTACTTCAGTAAACTTTGGAAAAGCCTGTTCGAAGTAATCTTATGTGACTAAGCTATGGTTAACCTACAAACTTCACTCTTGCCCTTTCTCTTTTTTTTTCCTTTTTCTTACCTTTCCTACTCTCCCTACATACCATATCCCTTGTTCTGAGGGGTCTATCTCTCCTACTACAAGCCATAAGTAGGGCTGCTATTACTAACTCAGTATAAATAGTGACACTGCTGCTTCCTTCCCTGTTCAGTACTGATAGCTTTGTAAATAGTGTTCAGTTTGGGTTAAGTTGTTAGTTTGTGTACCATGTATACTGCAAGAGATTGTACTCCTTTTAAGATCATTATAAACATGCCTTTTTGTCCCTTTCATGTACTAATATTGCTGTAAACCATTATGTGTGTTGTATTGCTGTAACTCTCATTGCTTGTACCATCACAGTATGCATGGTTTTATTATAAAAATAAAAATAAAGTTATAAAAAAAAAAAGATTGGAAGCAGAGCTTGGTGACGTAGTTACAAGTTATGATAATTACAGAATATGCTTTCAGATTATAACTTAATCGGGGTTGGTACATGGGCATAGCCAATTCACTTTGAGATACTGTTTGAGGTTTGTTTTGAAGAGACTTTTGGAGGATTGTAGGGTTATATAGTTTGGCAATAAATTCCAGGTTTTGCCAATGAAGTTGGCAAACAGGGATTCACCAGCAGAGTTATTAGCTTTTTGGGTTTGGACCAGTAGTTTATCAGTTGACCATAGGGATCTCAGGTTGCTATATGGCTTAATAATATTTTTAATGTGGGGGTATCCTCAGGGTGGTACAAAATTTTGTGCACTATTAAGAGTTGATTGAATTGAATTAAGCTGGGCAGTTATAACCACTCTAGTTGTTTAAGGTTCTGGCAGTGGTCGGTTCTATAGGTGAAGCCAGTGGCGAATCTGGCAATATGATTGTAGCTATGGGACAGCTTACCTAGTTCAGATTTGTTGAGGTTTGAGAGTTCAGGCGAGGCATATAAAAGAGTAGAGACTAGGTGTGATTGGGCGATTGCAGTCCGAGCCAGTGGGGTTAAAAATGTCTTGTTCCTATACAGTGATCCAAGCTTCTTATTGATGGTCTGTATGGTTTTGTTGACTTGTAGGTCAAATTTGAGATTATTGTCTATGATAACCCCTAGCAGTTTGGTGTGATGATCTGGAGAAATAGTGGTACCATTATTAGATGTGACAGAGAATGAAAGTGTGGTAGATCTACTAGTGGGGGAGAAGAGAAGGAGTTTAGTTTTATTGGGGTTCAGTAGTAGGCGTTGGTTGGTGAGCCAGTTCTCAATAGTGTTGAATGTATTTTGGGTTAAGGTTTGCAGTTCGGGTGGGGAGATGGCTGAACAGATCTGAGTGGAATCATCTGCATATTGAATGCAGGTAGCTTTAGGCATAGCAGTGTGAAGGTTGTTGATAAAAGTAGAGAATAGTAACCTTAGACAAAAAGCAGCTTGTAAGTTAGAACATTAGCTAGCTCTCAACACATATAGGAGTTCTGAATGGCAGTTACAGCTTAGCACCATCAAATACCTCAGTAGTTAACAGTAATAACCAAATACCTCAGTAGTTAACAGTAATAACCAAATACCTCAGTAGTTAACAGTAATAACCAAATACCTCAGTAGTTAACAGTAATAACCAAATACCTCAGTAGTTAACAGTAATAACCAAATAACTCAGTAGTTAACAGTACAGTAATAACCAAATAACTCAGTAGTTAACAGTAATAACCAAATACCTCAGTAGTTAACAGTAATAACCAAATAACTCAGTAGTTAACAGTAATAACCAAATACCTCAGTAGTTAACAGTAATAACCAAATACCTCAGTAGTTAACAGTAATAACCAAATACCTCAGTAGTTAACAGTAATAACCAAATAACTCAGTAGTTAACAGGAATAACCAAATAAATCAGCAGCTAACAGGAATAAGAGGACAGTAATGCAAATTAGCTGTAGTTTACATGTGATGCTGCTCAACTTACTTGCTGTGCCGGCACAACGAACAGAGGGGTAGGGAAGGTACAGCAGCTACAGGATGAAATGAATGTGAGTTAGGTAGTAGAGAGCTGGATTAAAGATGGCACCCAGGAGGGGGCTGACTAATGAAGATAATCAGGGGGTGGGAGTAGCAGGTAGGGAGAATGGAGTAGAGAGCAGCCAGAACAGGATTAACCAGGAACTTATGGATCCCTCCCCCACAGGGAGAAGGGGATGGGGGTGGGAGTAGCAGGTAGGGAGAATGGAGTAGAGAGCAGCCAGGACAGGATTAACCAGGAACTTATGGATCCCTCCCCCACAGGGAGAAGGGCTGAAAAACTATCAGTTTAAGGTGAGGAATAAACTTAAAAATACCGCTATCTAACAAAGACTGATCTGAGTAGCTGTGGAATACTTTAAATAATTATCACTGCAAGCACACAAACAGGGTTGTTTGGCAGTTATGGAGAGAGTTGTGATTAGTATAGAAACTATAATGAAAGTAGAAGCAAAACTTTACCAAATTAAAAAGTAAATGATTGGGACTGGAACACTGTGTGAGTGTAAGGCTGATTCATGGTATTATAGCCCAATCTAGTGGCAATTGGCTGGATCCCTTCACTGTTGTTCTGCATACACCTTTAAGTCTCAACAGTTTACAAAAACTAAATTGTATTTCACCTATTACAATACAAAAGCTGGAGGGGATCAGGTTCTTGCTTCCCAGAGGTTTTACTTAGTTAAGATAGCCATCTTCAGTGGAGAAGGTAGAAATTGCTTTATGCAGCTAATCCCAGGTGGGATGGGGGTGGAGGGGTCACGCAAAAAGAAACCCATGCAAATTGCTGTGCAGGCACAATGAACAGAGAGGTAGGGAAGGTACAACAGCTACAGGATAAGCCTCACCAACCCTAAAATAATAAATAATAAACATCCATATTTACAAACTCTAATATAAGTCAAATAATGAAGAAACATTATATAAAATATAAAACATAATAGCTTAGTTTTCTCATACTTTCATTGCCATGTGCCATTGGTAGATTCCTGTTGAAAGCTTTACTTACTTGTCTGACATTTAAGCAAGTAACCCTTGTAAAAATCCTCAAAATCGTATACTGTTGGTCTGTCTTTCCTGCTAAACATAAGTAAAATTAAAGTGCTGAGTGCAGATTTTAGGTCCTTACATTAAACTTACCTCCAGTGTGGTGTCTTGAGTCAATCAACGTATCCCTCTAACCACTCCTACTGCCTTCTCTTTTCCCCCACCCCCTGTTTCCTCAGACAGGTTAAACTGCTACAGCTTAGTACAGGCATTGGTTCATCCCTGCTCCTCTTGCCCTCACTTCACTCAGGCTCATTAATCCCTGCTCCACTTGCCCTCGCTTCACTCAGGTAAACTTACCTCTGGTGTGGTGTCTTGAGTCAATCAAGTTATCCCTCTAACAGCTCCTACTGCCTTCTCTTTTCCCCCACCCCCCCTTTCCTCAAACAGGTTAATCTGCTACTGCTTAGTACAGGCATTGGTCCATCCCTGCTCCTCTTGCCCTCGCTTCGCTCAGGCTCGTTCATCCCTGCTCCACTAGCTCTCGCTTCACTCAGGTAAACTTACCTCTGGTGTGGTGTCTTGAGTCAATCAAGTTATCCCTCTAACCACTCCTACTGCCTTCTCTTTTCCCCCACCCCCCCTTTCCTCAAACAGGTTAATCTGCTACTGCTTAGTACAGGCATTGGTCCATCCCTGCTCCTCTTGCCCTCGCTTCGCTCAGGCTCGTTCATCCCTGCTCCACTAGCTCTCGCTTCACTCAGGTAAACTTACCTCTGGTGTGGTGTCTTGAGTCAATCAAGGTATCCCTCTAACCACTACTACTGCCTTCTCTTTTCCCCCACCCCCTGTTTCCTCAAACAGGTTAAACTGCTACAGCTTAGTACAGGCATTGGTTCATCCCTGCTCTGCTTGCCCTCACTTCGTTCAGGCTCACTTTGCACCCCACCCTGCCCCTGGGGCTGTTATGTTTATTGGTATGAGACCACACCCCACTTTTTTAAACCAATCAGTAACAACTTGTTGCTCAACGGCACCACCCTCAACCTGATACCACCAGTCCTCTAACTCTACTATTCCTTTTGGCTAAGTTTCAAGCCTCATTCAGTAGGTATGCAATCACCCAAAATAGTCTTATTAACTCTACTTCAACCCCTGTTACTCATCCCATATCTCCTAACCACCTAGGAATGCCAGGGTCACCCAGGTTTCCACTACCCTAAATTCCAAACATCCATCCCATCTACAACAGATAATAATGCACCCTTACTCACTCCCCTCATGCTTACCTCCTTAACCCTAAATACTACTATCTTACTAGACCTAGTTACATTAGTCCTAAAACTTGATATTGTTGCAAAACTTTATTCAAAATCTTAAAACTCATACTTGGGATATACTACAACCTCACAAAGGATGGCGACATCCAACCAAACCTTGGTCCATCCCCACCTGTTGACCCTAATCCCCCTACTATATCCCCTAGCAACATAGCTCCAACAAATAGACCTCCTAGCTCACTGCTGGCCTGCCATCTAGACATTAGGAGCATAAATAACAAAACTCAGCACCTGCATGCCCTCTTAGCTGTTCATTCCCCAAATATATTATGCCTAACATAAACGTGGCTAAAGCCTGCCACCAAGGACCATGAGATTCTGCCACCAGGGTAAAATATGTTTAGACTAGACTGTACCACCAGAAAGAGTGGTGGGTAGCCATACTTTACAAGTCGACCCTATCTGTCAGCATAGACATCCAACAACCATCCCAGTTCAATAATGCTGAAATTCTTATCTCAAAACTACAAATTAATAAAAACAAAAATGTAAACATTGTCTGTGTCTACATTCCCCCAGGGAGGAACACAGAAACCTTAGAAGAATTCTTATATTGGTTATCCAATAACTACCCCCAGGAAACAATTGTTATTGAGGATCTCAACATTGACTGGAACACTTGCTCTTGTGAAACCCCCACAACCCACATATACCTCTATGGATTTACTCAAATCATAATCTCCCCCACCAGGACAGGAAAACCCAGTAACAAGGAAAGTATCCTAGACTGGATACTTGTCAATGTCCATCTTCAATCCTATAAATCAGGCACTTTGCCTGATGACCTAAGTGACCACTGTCTCACCTATGTAATCAAGCTCAAAGTAGACTGCTCCTACCAACCCACCTATAGAACATTAAGAAACAACAAGAATTTTATTCTCACCAAGTTTCAAAATTAACTTAAGGCATGCAACTGGTCAGTACTAAAAAGTCTCCCCCTAGATGAAGCAGTAGCATACTTTAACACCAAATTCCTTGCTATTCTTAACTCCCATGCTCCCAGCCACTCTATTAGAACCAAAGTTAATATTGCAGCATGGCTTTCTAAAGATACCAAAATCAAAATTTCACTCAGAAACAAAGCATGGGCCACCTACCAAAAAACAAAAGCCCCACTTGATCAACTAAGATTCAGACAGCTAAGGAATGACACCAAAAAAATCCATAACCTTAGACAAAAAGAACAACTACAACCACCTGCTGCAAAAACACCAAAACAAACCTCAAACGTTCTGGTAAGGAATAAACAAACTACTCCACCCAGGCCAAACCGCCACTCCACCCCCCTCAGCTTCCCAACAAAAATCCCCAGTAGACATTGCTAATAACATCAACAGCTTCTTCACAGAGACTATCCAGCCTCTAGCCAGCCAACTCTCTCCCAATGGCTCTAATTCTAATGCAGCCACACCCAGTACCCAAACATACTTTACCTTCCAACCTGTTTCTACTCAACTTAAGAAACTAAGACCCACCACCCTGGCTGCCGACCTTCTCCCAGGAGACTATCTGCAAAAGGCTGCTGACACCATAGCATTCCCCATCTCAATCTTGATCAACAGAGTTATATCTGAAGCTACTGTACCCACTATATGAAAAATCTCCCATGTCATACCACTCCATAAAGGAATCAATTCCACAGAACTGTCAAACTTTAGACCCATAGCTATTCTTTCACTTCTAGCTAAACTTATGGAGAAGTGTGTACACATACAGCTTATGCACTACCTCACACACAACAAGCCATTGTCCAACTTTCAGCATGGCTTTAAGTCACACCACAGTACTACTTCTGCACTCCTCTCTTTCTCTAACATCATTAACCACAACCGCAATGCTAACAAACTATCCTCAGCACTCTTTCTAGATCTATCCAAGACTTTTGACATGGTTGACCACAAAATGCTTATAAATACCTTGAAAGCTTTCTCCTTAAACAACCACACACTCCAGTGGTTTCAATCCTACCTGCAGGGCAGGCAACAGGCAGTCCAATGGCAGGACAAGCTATCATCTCGCCTAGCCATCACATTAGGAGTCCCCCAGGGCTTGATACTAGGACCCCTTCTTTTCTCCATCTTTATCAATGACCTTCATTCAGTCATCCCAGATGTTACCTGCATTCAATATGTGGATGACTCCACCTTGATTTGTTCTGGCACCTCACCAGCTACTTTATTCACATTAACCCAAAATACCTTTAATACTGTGGAAAAACGGCTTTCCAATCAACATCTAATCCTAAACTTCAACAAAACTAAGCTGCTCCTCTTCTCCCCCACACGCAAGACCACCCCTACCATCCTTCAACATAACCGCTAACTAACAATGGCACTATCATCTCCCCAGAAGCCCAAACTAAACTACTGGTTGTCATCGCTGATAACAACCTGAAGTTTGATGTGCATATCAATCAAACTATCAAAACCGTTAATAAATAACTTAGCTCTCTTTACAGAATCAAACCTTTCCTTACCCCACTTGCTAGAACTGCAATTGTCTGTTCCCATCTACTATCAACTCTTCTCTATGCCTCACCTCTATTTGCCAACTTAAACAAAACAGATCTTAATAAACTATCATCCTGCTATAACCACATTGCCAGATTTGCTACTGGCACAGCCTACCGGACACACCACTGTCACAACCTAAATCGCCTAGGATGGCTTGAACTGCCTAGCCTACTGCAGCTCAACCAGCTAATAGTGGCACATAAAGTCCTTTACCAACCAGAAAATACACCTTCACTAAAAAATATTATCAGCCCCTACACCAGCACCCGGCCACTGCGATCATCCACTAGACTCCTAGTTCAAACATATAAATCCAACTACTCAGCTGGGGACTCTCTATTTGCCAACTCTGTTGGAAAAACATGGAACAGACTCCCAGCTGACTTGACCCTAGAACCCTCACTAACTCGATTCAAAAACAAACTCAAGAAATACTTCAAAACTCATTGGTTATGTCCTTGCACTAACCCCGACTAGTGACCTCTCTATTACTTAGGTGCCTTACCTTCAACTACTTCTAACTTTTTTCTACTACACCATTTCAGGAAGGGTTAATTGTATAACTGCTGCTCAATGTGTCTTAAACCTGAATGTAATGTTATGTATACATAACTTTGAAAATAATGTTATGTTTTGTAATGTGTTTTATAATACGTTAGTACTATATGTGTTAAATGCTGGTATTGCTTATTATTGTAATCTGCTTGAAACTATCATTTACTAAATGTTCAATGTGTATTATTATTTTGGAGCTTTTCTCCCCATGCCTCCACTAAAAATGGACATATATCCAGACGGACTATCCCGGTCAACAAATGTAAAATAAAAATAAATTTAAAAAATTAACAAAATGTTAGGTAGCTGCATTTTTAAATAAACAATTTACTTGTTGTTTTATATCTTATTTAATGATTCATACATGAATAATAGTCCTACTGTTTTATTAGTAGCAACTATAATAATAACATGTAAGCAAATATATTTTGAATCAATATGAACCTGCCCAGATGAAACCAATAGCAAGTTAATGAAATGTGCTGTACGTAAGTACCTGCTCTTCAATACATATTTACTTCTGTGCATTAAAAATGTTAATTTCTTGAAAGAAAGTTGAAGATACCAGTGTTCAGTTTCTAAAAATCTTGTGATAGTTTCCATAGAGTTTGAGCTTCTTCTAAGTAACACTGCATCACATTGAACAGTCCCACTGTTAAGGGAAGAACATGTCTGTCGAAGACATTTTGTTAATAGTTGATGATGTTGCTGGAATTTTTTATGCTGAGTGCTCTGATGAAAAATTTGCCTGCTTGTCCAATGCTGCTGGCAACATAATCTTGTTTATTCAGGACAGCAGTTCTGTTTCATCTCTGTATTAAGTTAAAATTGCAGATTGTAAAGTAAAATATATTCTAGAAAAGCAGTTGGCCAATAAGAAGAAAGGTTCTGTCTTTGTGTGTCCTTATGGCTGTGGCATTGTCTGGAAAACTATGACAGCACATTCTTAGCCTTGCATATTCCAAGTATAGGACCGACCATGTCTGCTTAAGTATTCTGTTAAGCATTCCCAGATTTGAAATCTTGGATCCTATAGCCCGTATTTCTCTTCAGTGATTTTCTTATTAAAACATAGGAATGATTCAACAAGAATAACAACATTTGATAAAGATAAGCTTTTATAGAATTAACTATTAGTTTTAGACATTTAGATGCTTTATTATCTGTGTATAATGCCCATGTCAAGTTTAGTCGGTAAATCACCAGTCATCAACCTACTCAGAAGTAAATGAGTACTTGGAATGTTTAGACTTAAGTAGAAACACATTTCACATGTTCTAAGGCATATATCTCATGTGGATGTCATGTCTGAACTTAAAATGAAAAATTAGTATCTCTAGTGTAATAAAGAAACAAAAACTGCCAAACATGCATATATAAAACATCCCATACTCCAGCTGTGTTGTAGGGTATCCAAACTCTATTATGTAGGCTACAACTTACCTATCTACAAAGCGTCTCAGCACATGTATATAATATGTTGTTATTGTCATTATTAAACAGATAAATCACTGATGGATGGTTGTATTTCTCATCACCTAATTTGTTACATAATAGGAATAAGGAGATAATTTCCCAGTCCAAACACCTAGAACACTCTTGCATAATTTCCTAAATTAAAAAAGAAGCATACTTCATCATGCCTCCCAGCTCCACTCTAAATTTTGTCCATCTAGAGATAACTAATTTGTTACTTCCATACTTAGCAAGTGATATTTTGTGCAAAGCAAAAATCTTACCCTATCTGCGAATATATGGTCACTACTTGGTAGAAAACCAAGAAGTCAGGTAGGTGCTGCAACACACTGCAACTAAAGTGGGGCTTAATAAATTCCAGTAAGATTACTGTTTTCATTTTTTGATCAATATTTTAGCATACCATCTATGGATCTCATTTTCAAAAGCAATACAGCTGTCATTGTATAACTTTACCTGAGGGAATAGATTCCCATCTGCTTGACTAAACAACCATTCAAAGGACATTTGGATTTCTCACTATCGTAGCTCATATGGGGCCCTGTAAAATCACTGTTTTTCAAATGCAGGACAAATGCCTGACCACGAATTCAATTTTTGCCTGCACACCTAGTCTCTCTCCAATTCAAGTATTTTGCCCTAAAACTGGTAAATTTCTGATGTTCTGTAGGATCCCATGACTCTAGCAGTTGTGATCAGAATTCAAAGATAATAGGTTCATAGGCAAGTACTAGGCTATATGCCCGAAGGCATCTATAAGCCTAGCCAGAATGTGTTGGCTTTCGCCGCCCCCTTAGATTAGTTCCCTGTGCCTTGGTCCAGCAGAGCCATTAGTTCCCTGTGCCTCTGTCCAGCAGAGCCACTGCAGTGATCCCCGGGGTAAATTTTCTGTTTCCCATCCACTCGTCAAGGTTTTTCTTGAAGAGTGTTAGTGAGGGGCTCTGACTAATGTAGATTGGAATCCTGTTCCAAAGCATGGGGAGTCTCTGGGACAGAAATCTATCCCTCCAGCACGTCCTATTTATCGTTGTGGTGAGGTTTAGATCCCTAGAGCATGTGGCTCTTGGGGATTTGTTTTTTTTTTTTAGGTGGAGCATGTCCATCAATTCTGGGTTGGACATGGCCTTGTATGTCAGGCAGAGATCACCTCTGAGTAAGCGGTATGCAACCGAGTACAGCTGGAGTTTCTTCAGTCGGGCTGTATAGGGCATATGTTTGAGGCCAATAATCCTCTTGGTGAGGTACTTCTGTGGTCTTTCCAGCTGTTGCAGGTATCTTGTAAGGTACATCCCAAATGGGGCATTGTACTATATGATGGGTCTGATGAGTGATGAGTAGAAGGGTGCAATAACCTCTTTTGTTCTAGATGCAAACCCTTTTGTGATTAGATGGGCCACATAGAAGGATTTTATAACCACCTTGGCAAAATGATTATCAAAAGAGAGATTACTATCGACTTGGGTCCCCAGATCCCTTATTACATTTTCTGTATTTAGGGGACTACCATGTATGTGGTAGTTCACTGGTACTTTGATTTTTTTCCAAAGGGGATGACTATGCACATTTTGACATTTAGCTTGAGGCCATGATTTTGACACCAGATATCCACCTCAGTGAGACCCTTCTGGAGGATGTCTGTATCAGCTGGAGAGTCAGTTATGGCCCCTAGTTTGCAGTCGTCTGCGAACTTGGTCAGCCATAGTCCTCCTGTGCTTGCCTGTACCTCTGAGAAGTATATACCGAACAGGAGAGGTCCCAGGACTGAGCCCTGGTGGACACCACTTGTAACTGGTTTATAGTCAGACCTAGAGCCTGCAACTCTCACCGTGTGGGTTCTATCTGTGAGCCAATTGGCAACCCATCTCATGACATAGGGGTTTATGTTCAGGCTGGTGAGCTTGTCTATAATACCAAAATTGGGAATGGTGTTGAAAGCCTTTGTGAGGTCTAGGTAGGCTGTGTGGACCTCCTTTCCCTCATCTAAAGCCTTGGTAACTGTCTCAAAGAAGTTCACCAGGTTTAGGAGGCATGATCTGCCCTTAACAAAGCCAAACTGGGTAGGGTCCAATGTTTGAAGGTTGCCACTGTCTCTGTTAATAAATTTCATGATGATGCGCTCCATAGCCTTGCAGACCAGGCTAGTCAGGCTTATAAAGCGATAGTTCCCGGGGTCCATTGCTGGCTCCACCTTTGTGGAGCGGGATAACTGTTGCTGTGTGCCACTCTATGGGTACATAGCCTGTAGAGAGGCTGTTTGAACAGTGTGTTTAGGTGAGGGGTTAGTTCATTTTGGAGCTCGTGTAAAACACAGCCTGGGACACCATCTGGTCCCATTGAAGCTGTATTTTTGGCTTTGGATAGCCCTTTTTTAACCTGTGTGTCAGTGATTGCCAGGACACTACATTCATCTGGTATGGTTATGGGCCCTTTAGGGGGTGAGAGGGGTGATGTTTGCACTAAACCTGGCTGCCAGAATGTTGGCAATATCAGTCGGTTCGGTGTATTTTGTGCCATTCTGCACTAACTCAAAGCAGATCTGAGAGTTTCCACTTAGGCTCTTGACATAGCTAAAGAATGCTTTGTGGTTATCTTTGGAGTCCTTGGCAATTTTTCTTTCGAAGCTCGCCTTGGATGATTTTATGTGAGATCATAGTTTCTTGCTGATACTGATCAGGGATGTCTTTCCTTCTTGGGATTTTACTCTTTTCTGCACTAGTTTCCTCCTTCCATTGTATAGTTTGTTTATGGCAGGGGTCCACCAGACTGGTTTCCTTTTCTTGGAGGAGTAAGTCTTGGTTTTGCTTGGGATAGCACGATCCATGCATTCTTGCAGGTGCTCATGGAGTGCCTTTGTAAGGGATTCAGCGGCTTGGACAGCGTTGTTCTTTAGCATGGGGGCTGGGAACCTTTCCACCTTGGTCTTAAGTAACGTGAAGTTTGCCTTTGGAAAGTTTTTCATGGTGGCTTCCTTGATTGGGGGTGGGGGCAGAATGTGGATATCCAGAGTGATTAGTCCATGGTCTGATCTAACCAGTGAGCGTTTGACCTCCAGTGTAGAACACTAGTCGCCCATGTTAGTGATGACCAGGTCCAATATGTTGTCACCTATGGTGGGGGTGTTGACCAGGTGATCCAGGGCATTCGAGTTTATAAATTATAGGAAGCATTGGGCAAGGGAGTTAGCACTTGAGTAGTTCTCCAAGTTAATGTTTGGGCAATTGAAATCACCCAATATTAGGGCATTTGGTAGGACCTTCATATTTTCCAGTGTCTCCAGAAATGTGGAATTGGGGTCCTGTGTCATGGTAGGTGATCTGTAGCAAGCTACAATTTGAAATGCAGTTTTGCCCATTGTTAGTTGCACATGGATGATCTCTGAGGCATTGTGCTGTACCACTAACCTGGAGGTATGGGTATCCTTGATGAATATGAATACACCCCCACCTTTAGTGTTTCAGTCCAGGTTCTGTGGCCAAAAAGTATGCTATGAGTTATAGCCTGGTAGTGCTGGGCTGCTCTCTGGAGCCTTAAACCAGGTTTCTGTTACTGCACAGATATTGATTTTCTCCATACTGAGGAGTGCCTTGAGTGCATGCATTTTGAGGTTTTGACTTCTGGCGTTGAGTAGCATTAGCCTCAGTTTTTGTTTACTTGTGCTATTAATGGTGGTGGTCTATCTTGCTAAAAAAGGTACTATGGGGGCAGCAAAAGCCTTGGCCAGTATTCAAAAGCCTAAGGGTGACAGGTGCAAGCTATCTCTTGTGAAGCAATGTGGCTTATCGAGCATGTTATTCCAGGTAGACAGATACTGGATCTCCTTTGAATGACACCAGAAACTTAGCCAATTGTTGAAATTGATAATTTTTTCTTTATACTGTGGCATAATTCTTGGTGAGGGCAGCATGCTACTCAGGGTCAGGGTCATACCGGCCTGGGCTACATGATCAGAGAGCTCTTCCATGTCTCTTTTTATGTAGTCCAGGGAGGTAGTCTCAGGTCATTCACACCAACATGGACAATGACAGAGTTGTATTTGTACTTGTTCTGGAGTGACCTGAGTGCTTGTGTTATGCGGTGGATCCTGGCGCCTGACAGGCAGCTAACTGTAACCTTCTCCTTGTCCAGCCTAGTTAGTGGGACATCGGTGTGCCTGACTATAGAGTCATCTATTACTAGTGTGTTGGGTATGTTATTTTGCCTTAAGGGCTGTGGTTGCTTGGCACACTGATTATGTGAAGTATGTGATTCATGGTTTGTGATGAGGTGTGGAGGTTGCTTGGGTGTCTGCTTTGGAGGTTTCTGTTGCTTTTGCAGATTTTTATTTAGAGCCTCCAAGTATGTTTTCGTGTATTTATGTGTGTTATTTGCTGGTGTTGGTTTAGTAGGTCTATGTGAGACTGGTGGTGTGTTGCAAGTATTTTCCTTCTCCTCTTGACTGTCAGTTCCAGTCTTGGGTTGAGAGAGCTTTGCCTCCAGTTTGGCTGTATAATTGCATCTCTCGCATATATTAGTGTTTGGTGGTAGAAGGAGAGGGTCGTCTGTGTACATGAAGCAGTTGTAATATTGCCTCAAAATGCCCATATTCACCAGTTGGACTGGAGAGTACACCTGAAACTGCCCTTTGGACATGCCTGAACAGGTAAAGTGAGCTGTTTTACTGATTAGCTGTTAGGGACGACTAGAGAGCCTTGTCCTTCTGGACAGTATAGGTGGTCTAGTGCTAAGGTTAATTAGTGCTTGCTATGTGTTTTGAGGAAGTACTGGGCTGTGAAATGAATGGTTTGAGTGCATAAGTTGAAAGTTTGTCTAATTCCAAGGGAAAAATTGAAGAGCAGACTTCGTGGAGCCGGGAATAGTTTAACCCTAGCAAACCGGCACTGCTCGGCACGCAAAACTGCGCAAATGCGTTTTTTATAGCAGGGAAATGAAAGAGATAGAAATTAGCCCACAATGGCCAATAAACTACTAACTTCTGGGCTACAGCAAACAAGGCACACAAATTTCAGAAAGAAACAGATCAGAAAAGCAGGCACAATAAGCCTTTAACCAGAAATTCCCAGTTCAGAAGGGTAGAATCTAGCCTCTCCTCCCACAAGAGTGCAGACTACAAACCTTCTTAATGTAAAATAACTGGCCTGAATCCCAAGTGCTTAAACCAGAACTAATGTGCTTTTAGAATAACAGACACTGAGCCTTCAATCAGCAATTCCCAACTTAGAAGGATGTAAGCTACCTGTCCTGCCACAACAATGCAGTCCAGAAACCTTCTTAATGTAAAACAACTGGTTTGAAGCCCAAGTGCTTAAACCAAAAGGCTTAGAATAACAGTTACAATTTAATCAGGCTACTACCAAGCAGTAATAACTGCAGCAGAATAATATGATTGAGTACTTTTAAGAAGAAGCACAAGCAAAATTAAGTGATAAAATGGGAAGAAACACAATTACAGTAAAAGCAGTTGAATAAAG
This sequence comes from Protopterus annectens, assembly GCF_019279795.1. Taxonomy (NCBI): domain Eukaryota; kingdom Metazoa; phylum Chordata; order Ceratodontiformes; family Protopteridae; genus Protopterus; species Protopterus annectens. The sequence goes on from NC_056729.1 coordinate 1,130,259,885, forward strand.
TGCAAATTTTGTTTGTGTATAACAATAAAAAACAAGCAAACTGGTTTAAACAAATTGTACAATTAACCAGTAAAAAAACTAAAAACTGAGCCGTGTTCAAGCAGTATTCAATCTGGCAAGTTTTAACTGCACACTCCTGCCACTGGGTACAGGGGAACCTTCTCCAAAAAAGATGACCTGGATTAGTGCTCAAGTTATGCAAACAAAGCAAGATTCAACAGGCCTAAATCTAGTCTATGCTACAGCAAACAAGGCACACCAATATCAGAAAAACAGTTCAAATGAGCAGGCACAGTAAGCCTTTAACCAGAAATTCACAGCTCAGAAGGGTAGAATATAGCCTCTCCTCCCACAAGAGTGCAGACCACAAAACCTTCTTAATGTAAAATGACTGGCCTGGAACCCAAGTGCTTAAACCAGACTTAAATACACTTTTAGAATAACAAACACTGAGCCTTCAATCAGCAATTCCCAACTTAGAAGGTTGTAAGCTACCTGTCCTGCCACAACAGTGCAGACCACAAACATTCTTAATGTAAAACAACTGGCCTGAAGCCCAAGTGCAATAACCAAAAGACTTAGAATAACAGTTACAATTTAATCAGGCTACTACCAAGCAGTAATAAATGCAGCAGAATAAACACAATTGAGTACTTTTAAGATGAGGCAAAAGCAAAATAAGGTAATAAGGTAGGAAGAAACACAAATACAGTAAAAGCAGATAAAGTGCAAATTGTTTTTTTTTTATATAACAATAGAAAGCAAGCAAACTGATTTGAACAAATTACCCAATCAGCCGGTAGTAAACCTCAGAACTGAGCCCTGTTCCAGCAGTCTTCAATCAGACAAGTTCAGGACCTAAGTGGGTATGCCTACTCAGATGTTCTCTCTGTATTAGGCAGGATGAGCTAATGAGACTAGACTAGGATAGAGCTGGGATAGGGCTGAACATATGGGAATGGTAGGAGTGTCTGAAATCAAAATATGATCTCACTGTACTCGGCTGAGTGAGCAAATGAGATGCGTCCAGGAGGAGTGTTCAGACACAAATTTATAGGAGGGGCGGTCAATTCCAAAGCCACCAAGATTAATACCAAAACAACAACAGGGAGGGTGGGTAGGGAAAACTAACTGCAGACGGAGAGAACAGAGAGACAGCTCACAATTTTCAGTAAACAAATAAATAAGCAATTAAATGCAGTACTATTTTTAACACAATATTCAATGAAACAAACAGAAAAAATAAAATTCAATACTATCTTATAACACTGCAGGTTTGTACTTATCTCAGCTTGTAATAAAGTTGATGTAGGGTATGTAAAAGCTAACCAAACAGCTCCAGTATGCAACTATTCAGCAGAAATAATTTCAGAGATAAGGGACTAAGACTTTAAGGCACAGATAATCCCTCTAGGCTAAGACTTCTCCACCGAATAACAATGAAGTGAGAAGAATAAACTAACTGTAGACAGGGAGAGAACAGAGAGACAGCTCACAATTTTCAGTAATCAAATAAATAAGCAGATAAATGCAGTACTATTTTAACACAATATTCAATGAAACAATAAACAGAAAAAATAAAATTCAGTACTATGTTATAACACTGCAAGTTTGTACTTATCTCATCTTGTAATAAATTTGATGTAGGGTATGCAAAAGCTAACCAAACAGTATATATTTATAGTTTTAACACATTTCATCTTTAATGAATGGACAATTTGTGTACAAAGCATAAGTGTTGTAGAGTCACCATTGCTAATTAATTATCTTTAATACACAAAATACATAGCCTGTTTAAAGATGTTTTAATGCATTTAAAACATCTAACTTCTTTCTGCACTGCACAAACATTCTGCATGACAAGTGTCTGTTTATTACTATGTTGTAAACCTAAAAGCTCTTTGCTGGAGGGTGGTACTTTATATAGGATACACATCAACACATTTCTTACTGCATGTCTTTATCTTCTACCCTACATCACATGAATAAAAAGTGTCTGTAGCATAGTTTATTCTATTCTTTATTAGTAAGCACCACATTAAGGGAATGTCCGAGTGCATGTTCTCATGTCAACATATTTAGAGTAATTTTACTGAAATATTTCATGAACCTGCCATGGATATTCAGCTATATATTAATAGGGCCTAGGTTCCTTATCCCCATTTTGTTTGGCTTTAATATGTATATGTATTTTGTGCTCCTGTATGCATTTCTTCACCTAGCTAGATTTTGTCTGTAATACACATGTGGCAATGACAGTAACCAGTTATGAGATGCAGTTTAATTTTATAGCTGTAGTAATTCAAGGAGTGGAATAAAGAGCCTGAAGGTCTTCATAAAGAGCTCAAAGGTCTTCGTCCCAGTTATGTACTACTACTGCAATTAATAGCTGTGCAGATCACATCACAATACAGATGTAATCCAAGGTCCAACATCCTGAAATTTAAAATCAACAAACTGTGCTGTGATGGATAAGCTTTCCTCACCTACCACCTAAATCTACTAACTAGGTTCAAACTGAATCAGAGAGAAATCTCAACAGAATCAGAGACAAATCCAGAAATAACCAGGGATACTTTTAAAATAGCTACTAACATGAGACATTGACAGAATAAGAAAATGTGAATTAATTTACATTTTCTGAAGTAAAAGAAGACTGTAACTCTAATTACTGTTATTATTTTTTAAGTGAAATTCATCATCTTTTCTCCAAAAGTCGCCAGTTCAGGAGAGATTAAGAGGGGCAGAACTAAAATTTGAGTTAAAGTCAGGGACATCTCTGAAAATTAGAGATCATTGAGAGTATTAGACTAAGGCTAAGGATGCCTTAGTGCATGTTGTTAAATATATTCTGCACACTGATGATATGGAAATCATGCAAGTGTTGCTAGGTGAAAAGACTATCCCCCAGATTTACTAATCTTCCGTGCAGGACTAGCTTAGTCCTGCACGGAAGTGACCGTTTAGGAGCAGGATGGCAGTGCGCCATGTATAATAATGAGGCATGCTGTCTGAGTCCCTAGTCTTACACGGAGCGTGTAAGAGTGCATAGGGCATGTCTGAGAGCACAGCCCTCAGAATATACATGCCCCCGCAATGCAGAACTGCAGAAAGGGGTAAGAAATGAGCTAGACTGCTCATAGGTGTCCACATATCCCCACCAACAGTCTCCCATGTGTACAACAGCAACAGTACATATAAATAAAATGAAGAAACTCTTTTACTTTGTTTTTTTTTTAAAGTTCAATTAAAGCTAACTGTAGGTGTGCAGGTGTGCCCATGGCTTAGCTACAGTTAATGTAGCTTAAATGGCTGAAGAGGATAACAAGGAAGATATATGCCAGAGAAGCAGAATAGGAATAGTGTAGTGGGCAGTGCATTCACCTTATGAGCAGGCGTTCCCAGTTCAAGTCCCACTAGAGCAGATTCCACTTTCCATGGCAAAGGACATTATGAGTAATATTTATGTTGCATAACCCATTAAATAACATATTTTTATGAACTGGAGTACTGCAGTAAATGCACATGTGAGGTGTCAGTGTCATAATGAATAAGGCACTAGTAAGCAGGTTTAAGCACAAATAAGCAGTAGTAAGCATATTTAAGCATTAGTTAGTGGGCATAAGCTCGTTTGTGCGGCGGTAAGCAATGCCTACACTGGCTAAGCAATTTTAAAGCTAACTTCCTGTAAGCAGATGTAACGGCATGTTAGCAGTGCTTACCCTCGTGCAAACCCGCTTACAACTGCTCAAAAGTGCCTTAAACACTCTGTATCCAATGGCCCTTGTTCTGGCCATCAACAAAATAAACAACCATGCAGGTGTCAAACCCAGGACCCCATACACCATAGTCACAGTAGTTAACCACCAAGCCATCACAGAAACACAGAAGAGCGAGGTATCGGCAAACAAGTCTTCATCACAGTAAAACCAAACTGAACCTGTGAAAGGAATCAGTATACAGTTATATGTTCCATAACCCACTACATAACATAAATATGTGAACTGGAGTACAGCAGTAAGCCCAGAAGTGATGTGTAATTGTAACAGAGTGTTGAAGTCCCCAATAAAACACAAGGGCCCCATAGAGTGTATGTACACCTTAATCGTGGATATCTGGCAGATATAAAAGATGCAATGAATAAGAAATCAATGCCCAAAAGGAAATATAATGCAAAGTCTAATGTAAGCAATGCTAAGCATTGCACAGGCCAGCTTAGGAGGTGTAAGCAATATGTAGACCAGCTAACTCGATGTGCCCAGTGGTATATGCCTTTAAACAAAGCCAACCCTAGGTAAGCAGGTTTGCCCATAGAGTAGCCTTTTCAAAACTGGCTAATCACAGAAAAGTGCAGGAAATTGACCCTACTTAAACCCAAGAGGCGGAAATACATCTCATAACTGGTTGTAGCTTCCCCTTATAGGAACTGTGGCAGTAAGAGGAGAAGGTGTGCACTTCTGGGCACAGCGCTGGTGCAGCCAGGAGTCCAAGGTCATGGCAGGACTCTTAGTTAAAGACCATGCTCAGAGACTGCTGCAGGGCCAGTACCAGGGCTCCCAATATATGGCGGAGGCCTGGGACCATCTCACCCGTGACCTCACCAGTGCTACTGGCATACCACAAACTGGTGTGCAGGTCAGACACCACTATGCGACCTGAAGCGGTGTAAGGGGGACCTCTTGGAAGAGTGGCTCCATGAGGCTAGAGCATCAGGGGATGCTCCAGACGTGTGTAAGTATCACCCCAGTATGTGTGTAATAATTGCCAGCTCAGGTATATCATGGATAGGTATGGCTAAATATTCCTCTTATGTCACCCACAGCTGCAATGGAGTGGGCTGCAAACCAGGAGGCCCACATCAGTCGCTTGGCAAGGTTGTGATGCGAGGCAGGTCAGTAATACTCATGCATTTACTGTCATAGGAAATAAAAATAAAAGTAGTAGTAAATTAATTGCTAGTATAAAACCTGTATTGTTCAAGGCAAGTACTGCATACACTACAGAATATGGCAGTAAGAGTCTCATATTGTTTGTAAGTCAATAAAAGTGTAATAGCCTGACAAAACAGGTCTAACTGCTGGACTGCATGTGTATATCCTGGTATCATATGGTAATGTAGATATGCAATCATGTAATAGTAATATAGTATTAAGCACTGTTACCCACACTGTGCACCATAAATTGAATGTGTAGGAATGCCTGTATATGACAGGTGTAATCCCCAGAGGCCATTTAGTATAACTGAGAGACACATAGACAGTAAACAGGGAAAATGCAGATGACAAAAACCAAATCGCACATGCAAATGGGCTGTGAACTTTTTTTTTAGCACACACAGCCATGGTTCGAATCCAGCCAGTGGTAGTAGTCTGCATACAGAATCATTCCCCACAACTGTACAGATATCTCTAGAATGTCTATTAAAGTGGCCCATATATGTTGCCTATCAACCTGTCCCCTTGGGAAATCAGTGGGATGATCCCAGACGTATAGGCAGCAAACAGGAAATACAACTGATTGACACACAGCTATGAGAACAAAGCTGGCATGCTAGCAACTCCCCAATACCTTATGTGACTAAGAAGCCACATATTTCCCATTTACACCCCAGCTTGCCAACCTGTGGTCAGAGTGTGTACAGTAACAGAGTGAGATGTATGTGCATAATAGTAATGTGGAATCTGGTACTGTGTGTGGGAACATTCAGGTATTGCTAATAAACATTCCTCCCATAGGTCTGTCAGATACCAACACTGCCCAGAAATACAAGAATGCTATGCAGTTGCTCTGAATAATGAGGTATTACACATCACTGTCACCCACACTGTCCTACAACATAAAACTGTCTAGGGAACCTGTATAAGAGTGTTGTAATACAAGGTCAGAATACAAAAGCACAGGGGATTAATAAGACAGAAAGCAAATAGGAGATATACATCAATCTCTATATAGCAGGCACAACTGTGATGGACAGTGTTTAAGTTGTAGCAGACACAGCCATGGTCTGAATCCTGAGAGTGGAATTAGGCTGCATAGAGATTCATACCCCACAACTGTACAGATGAGGCCTGAATGTCCAGTATATGTGCCCATATCTACTGCCTGTCCCCCTGTCCCCCTGGTAAGTCTGTGGGATGATCCCAGATGTTTAGCCAGCAAACAGGGAATACAAGTGATTGGCAAACATCTATGAGTACACACCTGTCACTGTAGCAACCCCCGAAACTGTTAGGAGAGTAATATGTCAAGTATGTCCTATCTACACTCTCATGTTGTCACGCTGTGACCAGAGTGTGTACAGTAACAGAGTGAGATGTATGTGCATGATACTAATGTCTAATCTGGAACTTTGTGTTGCAACAGTCAGATAGTGCTAACAAACATTGCTCCCACAGGTACGTTGGATACGAACACTCTGCTGTGAAATACAGACCATTATAACCTATACTGGTACCGTTCACTCTGGTATTGTAAGGACTTGTGAGTGTTGCAGTTTCTCTGAGTAATAAAGTATCACTGGTCACTATCACCCACACTGTGCTACATAATATAACTGTGTAGGAAAGCATGTATATGTGTGTGTCAGGTCACTAAAAGTGGAAGAGGGCAATGTTCTAGATATGTCCAGGCACACCAGCATGTGGTTAACACATGGCCAGAGTCTGTGCAGGAAGAGTTGGATAGCATAGTGCAAAACATTAACCCAGAATCCGGGAGTATGTGTACAGTTAGTTAGTGTTAACAAACATTCCCTCCACAGGTATACCAGGTAAGAGGTGTATACTGCAGGTAAATCTGGTTCATGTGTAATGATGATGACAGCCATATCACTGTCCAAACTAAGGCTATAGGGTAGTGTAGTAAGACTTGTAAGGTACAGATAACAGCACTGACTAGGAAAGTAATGTGGACTACAGGAATATACTAGTTGCTAATTGACAGCTCCCCCCCCACCATATCTCCAACAATAATCAACATACCCACCCCAACCATTATTTAATGACACCTATGTTCTGATAATGTCCAATTGTTTGATAAAATGTTAATGGTTCCCGTGCATGTGCTATATTGAATTATTCCAACATTGGTGGTATGGTGCCATCAATGTATCTGCATGCTGTACTTATTACCACTGTGGTCCCATATATGCATGTGTTCTGTTTACTATGCAACTGTTCTGTATCTTTTGTCTAGGTTAATGGGAATATCTATGCATGCTGTTATATCTAAACTTGGAATGTGCTGACTATTACTAACTCACAAATGATGAAATGTAAACACTATAGCACCCTTGGGAAGGCCGGTCCCAGCGGACCCACCTGTCCCACCTCAGCTGGCCGTGGCACCGGGCACCAACATGTCTGGGGCCCAACCCGAGACCTCCATGTCCATTTGTCCTGCACCACCTTCGGGTGGTACTGCCTCAGGGGATGGGGCTCACCCCACCCAGGAGTAGGCACGGACAGGCACCTGTCACCCATCGCTAGGTCAGTTCATGTTATGAAGAGCAATCAACGAGCAGTTTGGTGATCTTCTACGCCAGCTTGTGGGCTATGTGTCACAATTAGAGAGTCAGCCTGGCTCTGCATCTCAGCCCCTAGCACAGCCACCTTCGGGGCTGTGAAGGTGCAGTGGTGACTGCCCATGGGTGGGGACCTCAGTCCCATTGTTACCACTAAGGGGCTTATGGGCTTCTGATATCCCAACACCCCTCCCCATCAAGGTGCTTACCCCCACATGTGTCATATACCGCTCCTGCATGTGTCTTGTTTGCTTTGTCTGTTAACCTACCCAGCCTACCTCCCCAAATATATCTAATACCCCTCCCCAACATCCCACTCTCACCTGAAAAAAAAGGGCAATCTGTTCCCACAAAAAAGTCTCGCCCCATACATAGCTATCCATTTCGCACACGTCCACTGGACACATGTAATCCGGTCTAATTGGCATCACAACTTATTATTGTTGTCCTCACCCCTTTCCCAGGGGTTTGAGTGTCCAAACCTACCTCCAAACTCAGTGTATATGCACAGCTGTTGTTGTAGAAGAATTGGGCAGCTATGGACATTCCTTACATCCTTCCTGCACATTCCTAGCTATTTTCCCTAGTGTCTTTCCCTCTTTGTGCTCCCTTTTCACCACTTTCCTATCAACCCTCTTTTCTTTTCTTTTAAAGAAATTAGTGTGGGGGTAAGTGGGAGTAAGCATTTTTAAGCAGCAGTAAGTGGGTTTAAGCCTGTTTGTGTGAGGGTAAGCAATGCCTACACAGGTTAAGCAATACAGAAGCTAATTGAGTATAAGAAACTGTAACCGGAAGTTAGCAGTGCTTATCTCCACGCAAACCCGCTTACAACTGTTTTAAAGTGCCTTAATCACTCTGTATCCAATGTCCCGTGTTCTGCCCAACAACAAAATAAACAGCCTCTGCAAGACTCGAAACTAGGACTCTGCACACCATAGACAAAGTGATTTACTACTAAGCCATGCCAGTTATACATAACACTGATGTTTTCACAGACATATCATCCAGCCCAGACATTAAACAGTGCAGAGAATGTATTCCACCACTTAGATGTATGTGTGTGTGTAAATATAGTAATATCTAAACATATATGTAAGCAGATATATATCTATGTAGGTATATACGGACATAGCTATATATAAGTAAGCAGATATATATATATATATATATATATATATATATATATATATATATATATATATATAGGTATATATGGACATACATGTGTAGATATCAATGGGAGATTAAAACATATATGTCCACATGCACCGTTAATGGGGTTGAGAGGCCCCAAACAATATACTTCTTGCATGAATAGGTATACCCCCCCCACAGCCAAACACTTCTGCCCTGCAATACACTACCAAGTGTTGCAGATCCCATAACCAGGACCTGACACGACATGGGCGCAAGATGTTAACAGTACATCATCCCACCTCTATGATGTCAGGCTGGTACCAGTAACATATCATGCAGTACAGTCTGGCTCCCATAGGAAATGTAAATAGTGGAAGCTATCAACATCCCCAGGATAGATATACCCCCAGATTTACTAATCTTCCTTACAGGACTAATCTAGTCCTGCACGGATGCTGCAGTTTAGGAGGAGGACAGCAGTGCGCCATGCATATTAATGAAAGCGCGCTGCCTGACCACTTAATCCTACATGGAACGTGGACGAGTGCTGAGGGTGTGTCTGAGAGCAGAGCTCTCAGAATAAACACACCCCTGCAAAGCAGAACAGCAGAAACTGTAAATAAATGAGCGAGACCGCTCATAGGTGTCCACATATCCCCACCAACAGTCCACCCATGTGTACAACAGGAACAGTACATATAAATAAAATGAAGAAATCCTTTTATAATTTTTTTTTAAAACCCTGAGTATGGCTAACCATAGGTGCATGGGTTTGCCCATCGCTTAGCTATGGTTAAAGCAGTTTAAAAGGCTGAAGAGGATATCAAGGAAGATATATGCAAATGAAGCAGCACAGCAATAGTGTAGTGGTCAGAGCAACTACCTAATGAGCAGGCATTCCCAGTTCGAGTCCCACTGCAGCACATTCCATTTTCTATGTGAAATATCTATATGAACATTTTTTGACATTTTTTGCTGTATAACCTACTAAATAACATTTATAACTGGAGTACTGCATTAAATGCACATGTGAAGTGTCAGTGTCATAATGAATAAGGCACTAGTAAGCAGATTTAAGCACAAGTAAGCAGTAGTAAGCATATATAAGCACTAGTAAGAGTATATAAGTGTGTTTGCGCGGGGGTAAGCAATGCCTACACAGATTAAGCAAAGTAGAAGCTAACTGAGTGTAAGAAACTGTAACCAGCGCAAACCTGCGTACAACTGCTTTAAAGTGCCTTAATCACTCTGTACCCAATGGCCTATGTTCTGCCCAGCAACAAAATAAATGGCCTCTGCAAAGCTCTAACTCAGGACCCTGTACACTATAGTCACAGTAGTCAACCACTAAGCAATCATAGCAATACAGATGAATGAGGTATCAGCAAACTAATCCTCACCACAGGAAATTCAAGCCAAACATGTGAACTGAATTTATGTACAGTGCACTTCAGTGAAATGAGATTCTGTGAAATGAGTTTTCAGTAATTTGAACTTTCAGTGATTTGGTCAGGGTGAATTCAAATTCAGTGAAATGAGCTTTCAATGAAACAAAGTAGATCCTTATATATATATATATATATATATATATATATATATATATATATATATATATATATATATATATATATATATATATATATATATATATATATTTTTTTTTTTTTTTTTTTTTGAGTACTGTCTCCTTTAACTATAGTGTCCAATTCCTCTCCCTGTATTTTCTCCATTATTCCTCCCAAGAAACATAAATTTCTGGTTCACTCTGGATAATCACATTATTCAGTACATCACCCCAAAACCCTCCCAACTGCAGGGTTGTAACAATGCAGTCCTCTCTTACCAAGTCCTACAAATCCACAAACAATTCTTTTTGAAATAATGTTTCAGAATTCTCTATAACTACACAAGTATTTTTTTGAGCCAGCATTCACCTCTGCTTCTTCCATAGTTTTGTCCATCTCATGCACTGTCCCCCAGCTGCCACTGCACTATGAAAAGGGCATAAGCATGTACTCATGCTATGTGAAATGCGGGTAGCAGAAGTTCCTTAATGCCATGCTCAAATTTCTCCTAATAGTATAAATACTACTGTGGGTCTCCCCTGAAAAGAGGCCAGTAGCCTGGCTAGATAGATAGATAGATAGATAGATAGATAGATAGATAGATAGATAGATAGATAGATAGATAGATAGATAGATATAGATAGATAGATAGATAGATAGATAGATAGATAGATAGATAGATAGATAGATAGATAGATAGATAGATAGATAGATAGATAGATAGATAGATAGATAGATAGATAGATAGATAGATATAGACAGACAAATAGATAGATAGATAGATAGATAGATAGATAGATAGATAGACAGACAGACAGATAGATAGATAGATAGATAGATAGATAGATAGATAGATAGATAGATACAGATTGAGAGATAGAGAGTTAGATAGATTGAGAGATAGATAGATAGATAGATAGACATAGATAGATAGATAGATAGACAGACATAGATAGATAGATAGATAGATAGATAGATAGATAGATAGATAGATAGATAAAACATTCTTGCACCAATTTTCTTTTCTCTGATGCCATTACTATATTTTTATGTGTTAAAGTGGTAAACCTACTAGCTTCGAGTGCTTCTTTTCAGGGACAACCAAGGAGAACGTTTTGGCTGAGTTGCTTGCTTAGAGCCACACAGTGTACAAATAGAGATTGTAAGAATCAAACCAAGGACTACAGGCTGAAGTTTATTTATTTAATTTTGTATATATCAAGAAAAGAATATGAAGAACACAAGTAGTGCCAGTAGACAAGGAGTAAGTCGGTGCTTTCAAGCAGTTTAGGGAATTGCTACAAAGTATCAGTATTTTTATTTATTGTTATTCTCTGTCTATAATTAAGCTCCTTACTATACTCAATTAAAAAAAATAAAAATGATGGCACTGCTATTCCCACAATGCATTTAGTTCAAGTAGTCTGCAAATCAGCAACTGCTATTCTATAAAGGGTCTATATTATAACAACGAATGATCAGATGATCGAACGTTGTTATATCGACCCCTAAATGTTGAATATACAAAACAGCGAACAACCCAAACAGCAAATTTTTTCCAGGAAAAAAAAAATCGCTGTTCCCAAAAAAGAAAAGAAAAAACACCAAACACTATAATAAAGTGGGGGGTTACGCCCCCCCATATCCCCCCATGTGGGCGGCTGTGCCCCCCACTTAAATATACCAACTCCAAGATCGCACTACAGTGGAGGAAATGGCACAACCTGGACAGACAGCCCAGCGATTTCTTTCCCTGGGAAAAAATTTGCTGTTCCGGCCATTAGCTATTTTACCAGTTCGACATGTAGTGTTCGAACTAACAGCATTCGATCATCTGATCGTTCACTGTTCTAAAGAAGACCCTTGAAATCTTTTGACTGGAAGAGTCTTGAGTGTGGCTTGTACTTGAAAGTATATGTATGAAATAATTTCTATAACTTCATTTGGTTTGTCTCTAACTGCCCTGCAGATAAAATATTGGTGAAATCCACTGTGCTGAAAACAATTTACTATTAATATATATGCACAATAGTGGCGTGCTCATTTCTACAATTTGTTGGGTAGGATAAACTGATGGCCATTCACCAGTTAGGGGTTCAGATTTCCACTATAGCCATCACACATGTATTACCTAATAAAATGACACAGATATTCACTGACAAAATATAACTTGCGATAAAGCTTAATGACTTTTCAGACAGTCTTAAAAGTTACTATTCTGAAAACTCAGATTTATCTGTCTTCAGAAATATAAACCAGTTCAACACATGATATGAGGAATAATCTTGTCTCCCTTTCTTCCTTCCCACCAGCCACCTCACATTCCAGCAATATCTTTACTCTTACCTGTTCCCTATTCTTTCTCTCTCTGTTCTTCTCCCAATCCCATCATACCTAATGTACATAGCTTATATATAATGTTTAGCAGACTGTTACTGTAATACTCCAGTCTTGTGTGACTTATTTAGTTATAGATAACATTAAGATATTTGCTTCAAATAAAAATGGTCTCAGATATGCAACTGTAAATAAGATATAACACATAACATACTGATCTTTGAATTTAGGATTTCATCTTTGCTATACCAGTATTTTATTTTATTTTATTTTATGATATTCTTATGCTTGCATTGCCTTCCATGTACTGAAACTGAAAATGGTCCATTTCGATCAGTGGTTACTCTGATTAGCAAATGAAAAATAAAATAAAAATAAAGCATTCAAATTCAGATGTCCCAACACACTTGCACAACATAAAAAGTCAGTATACCTCTAATAATTTCCTATCCAGTAGCTTCATATTCCAGAACTTACCATGACTCCTATACCGATTGTTCTTCTGCTGCTATAGGGAGCAGTATGGTATGCTATGGCTCCATGTTCACTGACACACTTGACTGATGGGTTATGTAATCTGTCACTATACGAGTACTTCCATGGTATGCACTATATCAGCAAAATGAAGGTGGCATAGTTTCACCCCACCTTGCGGCAAGAAGCTATGACAGCGTGAGAAGAAAAGGCAATAGATGATCACTCTCTGTTGATTGCCATTTTGTGAGAACGAGCGCTGTCTCTTCCAGATTATTTTTTTATGGCACTAAATATTAACTGCATCATTCATGTACTGGGATATAGGTTGGCTTTTCAAAGACCAACTACGCAAATCTAAATAATGCAATGTGGGATGTCATAAACGACATATCTGTGGGTTCACAAAATCCCATTTTAAGTTGTTTCCTTTGGGAGCCTTGGCAGCTGTTAATCCTTTTCAAGGGAAGATCCACAGTTATTCCCCACTTACTTAAATACAGTCACCTCTAAGGTCACTGTATCTTGGGAAAAGGTATACAGTGTTTGCTGAAAGCATTGCTTCCAAACTCAACTGCAATGAGTTTTGAAGAAATGATCATCATTAAGACCTGTATGTCTGTAAATGAAAAAGAGTTTTACACTCTCAGTAAGCTAGAACGTGTAAGACAAATCAGCATGCAATTTCTCCAGAGTTTTGACATTAATTTAATTCATTTTACTTTGTCATTTGTCATAATCTATGCCATCAAAGCAGAACTATGGGATACATAGATAGATAGGCAGACAAACAGATATACAGAAAGATATGCAGACAAAAAGAAAGACAAACAGATATCTGGCACATACATATTTTATGTTAAATATAATGCATTATACATTACATAATCTGAAACAGATTCTACATACATCAAACAAATGCAGACTTGCACCTATTATAGTAAATATATAAATATATCTATCAATACACTCGCGCACACACACACACACACACACACACACACACACACACACACACACACACACACAGAGCCTTTACAAGCCTAGCCCATAGACGTGCCCTGGCATCGTGCCACCCGATGTTAGTTCCCAGTACCTCTATCAAGTAGAGCCACTGCCATGATCTCCGGGGTGAACTTTCTATTACCCATCCACTCATCAAGATTTCTCTTGAAGAGGGCCAGTGATATATATATATATATATATATATATATATATATATATATATATATATATATATATATATATTTATATATATATACACACACACACACACACACACACACACACACATATATATATATATATATATATATATATATATATATATATATATATATAAATGAAACTGAAACAAAACACCGAACTCTAGGTAAACCACAAAGATACAAAGTAAAACCTAGCTGAAACTGTCTTGTGACCAAAAAGCAAACTGCAGATAAAAACAAATAAATATTTGTTTTTATCTGCAGTTCGTCTTTTGGTCACAAGACTGTTTCAGCTAGGTTTTGGTATATATATATATATATATATATAGATATATATATATATATATATATATATATATATATATATATATATATATATATATATATATATATATATATATATATTTATATATATATGTATATATATTTATTTTACATTTGTTAACCGGGAATGTCCAACTGGATCCATAAGTGAAGGCCCAGGGAGAAAAGCTCCAGAAATACAGTATATATTAAACAAATACAATTAACAACTATAATACTAACAGCTCAAATAATAAAGAATATATACAAAGATAACAAGAGAAAAATTGCATTAAGTTAGGAAGTAAGGAAAAGGAAGTAGTATACTATGTGGGTAGAGATGTCAGTAGAAATGAGGAGAGAAAAGAAAAAAAATGTATATATATATATATATATATATATATATATATATATATATATATATATGTATATATATATATATATATATAAGTAAGGAGCTGCTTAGAGAGGTATGCTGAGGGGGATTAACCTGGGCAGGTAAGGAAAAGGAAGTAGTATATTATGTGGGTAGAGATGTCAGCAGAAATGAGGAGAGAAAAGAAAAAAATAAATAAATATAAATATATATATATATATATATATATATATATATATATATCAGTAAGGAGCTGCTTATAGAGGTATGCTGTGGGGAATTAACCTGGGCAAGTGCAATTACATAACCAGTGGTTGGTGAAATAATGTTTTGCTGCAATTTTAAACTTTGTTAGAGAGGGTTCTAGGGTTAAGGCAGAGGGAGCGAGTTCCAAGTGTTTGCTATGTAGTTGGAGAATAGTGAATCACTGGCATGATTGCAGGATTTAGAGGTCTTTAACATTAATTTGTCATTAGATCTCAGAGGTCTGGTACTGGTGTGAGAGATAATTAAGGGTTGTATTCCTGGTACTCTGGTTGGTAAAGTATTCTATGGGCTAAACTAAGCTGATTACAGAGAAATAGATTAGGGAACACGAGCCATTTTAGTAGTTTCAGATTTTGACAGTGATGTGTATGATAGGTAGATTCTACAGCGAATCTAGCAATATGGTTGTAGCAGACGGTTAACTTATTTTGTTCACTTTTTGAGAGGTTAGTGTGAATGGGGGAGGCATATAGGACAGAGGAGAGTAGGTGGGTGTGTGCTGTGTTGGTTCTGGCTAAAGGGGTTAAGAAGAGTTTGCTTCTGTAGAGACAGCCCAGTTTTTAATTATTTGGTTAACATGTAGGTCATTTTTCAGATTGTTGTCAATTAGTACCCCAAGTAGTTTGGTGTGTGTGTGTATACATATAGACATGCATGTATCTATATACAGAGATATATTTATTATGCATTATGTTGTATGTGTGTGCATGTGTCCATGCATCTGTGTGTCTACTCTACTATGTTAGATCAAAATGCACAATCCCTAAAACTTCATATTCAGATATATAAGCATGTAAATGTTTCACTTGAGTACATAAATACTTTAAAAGAACAAATTTGAGAAACATAGTTTGTCTGTGAACCCCTGCCCATACACAAATAGCCAATGTGACCATATTTTATTGAGAAACCCAGTTACATATTAAAGATCTCCATCCCATCACAAAGTCAACAGAGTCCAATGTTTTTTAGCTTTAAAGTCAACAACTAATAGCTTAACTGGCAGTCTTAGAGACTGCTCACCTCCATTACAAATAATAGCTTTCATTGGCAGTGTTAGAGACCGCTCACCTCCATTACAAATAATAGCTTGACTGGCAGTGTTAAAGTCCACTCACTTCCATTAAAAATAATAGCCTGAACTGTCAGTGTTAGAGACTGCTCACCTCTATTACAAGTAATAGCTTGACTGGCAGTGTTAGAGACTGCTCACCTCCATTACAAATAATAGCTTGAACTGGCAGTGTTAGAGACTGCTCACCTCCATTACAAATAATAGCTTGAACTGACAGTGTTAGAGACCACTCACCTCCATTACAAATAATAGCTTGAAATGGCAGTGTTAGAGACCGCTCAATTCCATTACAAATAATAGCTTGAACAGGCAGTGTTAGAGACTGCTCACCTCCATTACAAATAATAGCTTGCACTGGCAGTGTTAGAGACTGCTCACCTCCATTACAAATAATAGCTTGATATGGCAGTGTTAGAGACTTCTCACCTCCATTACAAATAATAGCTTGCACTGGCAGTGTTAGAGACCACTCACCACCATTACAAATAATAGCTTGAACTGACAGTGTCGGAGACTGCTCACCTCCATTACAAATAATAGCTTGAAGTGGCAGTGTTAGAGACCGCTTACCACCATTACAAATAATAGCTTGACTGGCAGTGTTAGAGACCACTCACCTCCATTACAAATAATATCTTGAAGTGGCAGTGTTAGAGACCGCTCACCTCCATTGCAAATAATAACTTGAACTGGCAGTGTTAGAGACCACTTACCTCCATTACAAATAATAGCCTGAATTATCAGTGTTAGAGACTGCTCCCCTTAATATAACAAATATACCATAACAGAGTAGTATTAAAATACAACTCACCAATACCAACCACAAACCCACTAAGAACAGTGTACCACACTGCTAACTCCTGTATTTACATCAGGAGGTAGAACATAAGGGCTTCCTTTCTTTCCCAAAAATTCCATCTTAAAGTGAATTTCATAACCAATACAAAACAGAGGAAAGAGTGGAAAGGGGGGGGGGTAAGCACCCAACATCAAAGCCAAAGAGGATGATAGCCTCTTGTACTGACCTTATATATCTACCCCTCCTCCACTGCCTGCCTCACCTCCTTACCCTAAGAACACTACTCAGTCCTGCACATTCCTGGAACTATCCATCCTCCCATCCTTCTTAACCTAACACCTCCCCCTACATAAACATCCTATCCCTATCCGCACTCAGGCAGGTGTTCACAGATAGATACGCCTGCTTGGCAAGCTACATTTGTTTTTCAAATAACAACTTATTAAAATAAAACAAGCATTGTTATCCCATATGCGGGGTTCACCTTCTCATACCCTGTGTTTATACATTCTCTTTCTTCTTTTCTGACTTGTAAAAGCAATGATCATTGATAAAAAATGAAAAACACAGTTGCTCTTTCTCCAAGAGCCATCAGCCCTGGAGTTTACAGAAATGCAGTATGAGCCATAATGAATTACTATAAAAAAGTGATCAATAATAAAACAGGTAAACATTACCTCATGCTAACATGCTCAAGAATGGGAAAACATGAGCAATTCAGTCTCAACAAATCAAAGCAAACCATATAAATACATACACACACA
Organism: Protopterus annectens; assembly: GCF_019279795.1. Lineage (NCBI taxonomy): Eukaryota > Metazoa > Chordata > Ceratodontiformes > Protopteridae > Protopterus > Protopterus annectens. The sequence goes on from NC_056729.1 coordinate 1,130,277,712, forward strand.
CACACACACACACACACACACACACACGCACGCACGCACGCACGCACGCACACACACACACACACACACACACACACACACGCACATGTACAAATAGGATGTATACATTATCATTATAGCTATGCAGTGTGTCATAGTAAAAATGCTTTTGCTTGTTCAACTGTTAGTATTATAACTTTTTCCTAAAATACTGAGTATTACGAAAGGATTTCAGTGAACATTCCTTCTCAAATAATGTTCACAAAAAATCTCTCATATTATTTTCACTGATCTTAAACTGTTCTATGTTACTACAATACCAAATGTTCACTGTGTTTGTACAGATACATTCTCTATTATCACACTGGTAACTTTAGAATGATTTGCTGGTGAGTTAAAGCAACTCAGCTTAATAGTTTCATGAAAAGCTATTTTGTGGAGATTTTTCACTGTTGACAAATGTTGTCAATATCCTTCCAATTAAGTGCATATCTATTCTGTATAATGGAAGAATTTATATTGTAAGAGCCCCAAACTACCAATATTGTATTTTACTGATAAGATAAGAGCAGCAAAAGCATAGGGTTCTGAGCTGAACTGTTTGAAACAACTTGCATTTTATAGTATTCATCATAGATGTGCAGTTTTGGGAATATCAGAGCCTATGACACATTTCTATAACACACCCTTCAACATTTGTACAGACTCCCGGTCTGCCCACTGACTGCTCCAGTGTTATATCCACTTTCTGTCTCCACTAAGCTAGTAATGAGTCTAGATCCCTATGGAAATTGCTGTATTTACTAAACAATTATATTTTATTGATAAGCAAATAGCATAAAATAAAGGTTACACTGCAACCATGTCCAATAACTATATGTAACGTTTTTTTCAAGAGGCCAGTTAATAGAAGTGCCACAGATAAATTTGTAACATATCTTTCAACTGTACAGATTTTTGCTTCAAATTTCATATTATGGTCCATTTTTCATATAATTGTGGTTTTCTAGCAAATCATTGCCAAATCATTGGAGATTTAAGTCAGAAAATAATGATAGACATTTGAGTTTCAGACTTCATACCCTTCAGAAAATTCATACTAATGCAAAACTTCTTATTCTATTGACTTTCTAAGTTTTATTTAAAATTTGTTCATATTTTTTGTGCCTTTGTCCCCCCATTATTTATGTATTTGTCCAGATTTCTTGGTCTAAGAGGTTGAGACGTATGAATTCTAACAATATATTATAATACAGTATCAAGCAAGCAAAAATAAAAAAAAATTGATGTTATAGCTTGAAAATGCTTCTCTTATGTAAATTATTTCAGAGAGTTTATCATTAATAAAGTACAGATATTAAAAAGTAAGATTGTTCATACAAAAATTTGTGCTTGATCAGAGTTAGCTGTCAAAACGTATTACAGAAAAAAATGTAAAATCCTGCAGTGTTAAAATTTTGCATCAAATTAATTTTTCTAAAACAAAGCCACTGACATGTATCATTAAAAACACACTTTGTATAAGACTGACCAAAATTCAGGATATTTCTTAATAATAGTAACATATTTAATAGAAGGGAATTTCAATATGGTAGCACAAAAGAAAGACATACTTGTTTAGCACCTAAGAAAATCTCAGAAGAGCTCCACTTTCATTGAAGCCTTACTGCTTCTTGACAGATAGTTTCTCAATGCTCAGAGCACTGAACCTGACAAATTGCTGTGCCCTGTCTTGTTGGCAAGACTCAAGAAAAAAATGATAAGGTAAGTGCTGTGTTTTCCTCAGTTTCTCGCTGTTGTCTGAGTATGCACAATCTCAGAGTTTGCACATGTGTGTGTGTATGTGTGTGCATGTGTGTGTGTGTGTGTGTGTGTGTGTGTGTGTGTGTGTGTGTGTGTGTGTGTGTGTGTGTGTGTGTGTGTATGGATTCACTATACAATCTCAAAATACTGAAATGTCGAATTTCAGTATTTCGAGACTGAATAGTCAAAAACTCACATACACGAAAACACACACACACACACACACACACACACACACACACACACACACACACACACACACACACACACACACACACACACAAACCAGGACAGAATCACACACACATACACCAAGCTAACTAAACAAACATAACAACACACACAAACACACCTAACCTACCTATAAGTAGGGGGGCAAGCCCCCTGCACCCTCCGATGTGTGGGGCTGCATCCCCCACCCCTACTTATATATTCTAACTCCGAGGTCGCACTAAACACACAAACACACAAAAAACACCACCGCACACACCAATACACACTAAAATCCCTACCCAATATCCTCAAATACACAACACTTACCTGAAGCTGCAGATAAATCCATAAACCGCACCACACGTCACGAACGCGACACCACAATAGCAGCAGATTCGACATTCGCGGATTCGGCATAGTGTAGTTTCGGGTAACTACACTTTACACTATTTGGTCTTAACGTACTGAATTTCAACATTTCAGTACGTCGAGATTGTCTAGTGTATCTGTGTATCTTTATCTGTATAAATGCATGTATGTGAAAACTCCATATAATCAAATATTCATAATATCGAACATCTGTAATACCAACAAGAGTAATCAATTAATCATACGATTGCATAATGCAAATGTTATTTTGCAGAAGAGTGTGGTACAATGGGGAGTAGAAATTTGCCCTTTCCCTGCTGTTGCATGAACTTGGGAGTTGGTATATATAATTAGCAGGGAATGGAGTGGGGTGCAGGGGAATTGCCCCCAAGAAAAAAATATTTTTTTTATAAATATATTGAGCTTTGATCGTTTGGGGTTGATGTTTTGTCATTTGATATTTTGTTTTATCAATATTATAAAGTACACGTGTTTGTGTGTGTGTGTGTGTGTGTGTGTGTGTGTGTGTGTGTGTGTGTGTGTGTGTGTGTGTGTGTGTGTGTGTGTGTACGTGCATGTGCATATATGTATTTCAGATGACAGACTTTTCAGAAACTGAAGAACATATCGAAAAGTCCATAAGATCAAGTTTCTGAAAACTTGAACATCAAAAAAAAATTATCTTTTTTACATTTTTGCAGGGGGTCAATCCCCCTGCACTCCCTCACACCCCATGCAAATTATACATAACAACTCTGAGATCACACTATAGTGAGGAAAATGGTAAATTTCCCAATCCTCACTGTACCAAGATCTTCATTCAAAAGCTTTGAGTTTTCAAAAACACGATCATATGATCTTGACCATAGGGAGGTTAAGTTTCTAAAAACTTGATCAACTGATATGGACCCATATATATATATATATATATATATATATATATATATATATATATATATATATATATATATATATATATATATATATATCTCACCGACAGCCCAAAACACCGTCACCCATATGGCCGACGCCATATGGTCGACAGTCACAATATCGACAGCACCAGAACTTCACAAAAAAGGAAAATAAAATTTCCTTTTTTGTGCTAGCAGGGAGGCTATGCCCCCGTGCAGCCCTCGTACCTTTAATATACCAAATCCGAGATCGCACTACAGTGCAAGAATGGAAATTTTTCCATTCCGCACTGTTGAGAGTTATTGTTTCCCCATTGTTGATATTCTGAACGTCCACTATATTGATATATTATATGGACCCATATATATATATATATATATATATATATATATATATATATATAGATATTGATATATATATAGATATAGATATAGATGTAAACACAGAAAGAGAGAGAGAGAGAGATATAAATATATAAATATAGATACGTATATATACAGGTGTGTGTGTGTGTGTGTGTGTGTGTGTGTGTGTGTGTGTGTATATATATATATATATATATATATATATATATATATATATATATATATATATATATATATATATATATATATATATATATATATATATATATATATATATATATATATATATATTTCAGGGGTGTGGTTATGGTGGCACATCATGGTATGCAGGGGCCTATCACATCAGTTTAAGCAAGAAGTGATTATTCAAAGTGGACCCCACTTTCACATTTAAACACTCAGACTCACTGATTTAGTTAAATATATGGCATTGGCATGCTATATGGGACCAATATATATATATATATATATATATATATATATATATATATATGTATATACATATATATATATATATAGATAGATAGATATAGATATAGATATTGATATATATAGATATAGATATAGATGTATACACAGAGAGAGAGAGAGAGAGAGAGAGAGATAAATATATAAATATATAAATATAGATACGTATATATACAGGTGTGTTTGTGTGTGTGTGTGCGTGTATTATATATATATATATATATATATATATATATATATATATATATATATATATATATATATATATATATATATATATATATATATATATATATATCAGGGCTGTGGTTATGGTGGCACATCATGGGATGCAGGGGCCTATCACATCAGTTTAAGCAAGAAGTGATTATTCAAAGTGGACCCCACTTTCACGTTTAAACACTCAAACTCACTGATTTAGTTAAATAGCAGTAAGTAGGCAGTTAAAACACTTGAAGACCAGAGAACCATATCTTAGCCCAAACTCCCAACTGCCTCAAGTACTGTGTACTTTAGTGACTTCTTCAAGGTCACAAATTTGGCAAATGAGGGTAGAGGGAATCAATCCCTTTGCTACAAACACTACAGTTTAAAGCCTTAACCATCTGTGGTAACTACCAGACTTTTGTTTAGCCTTTAATTAGAATAAAAAAACATATGAGGGTAAACATTAACATCACATCCAGTCATAGACAAAGGAAAACAAGTGTCATCCATTGCAGAGTCAGTGTGTAGTAAGTCTGCCACTCTGCCTAGACAACAGCTTTGTTTGGTAATGCCAAATTTAAAAAGAAGGCAGTGAAGCATATTTTAAGTGACATGTGGGTTGAATTTTAGCTAGCCAGCAACATGCAAAGGCAGGAAGAAGATGTAGAAAAAAATATCTTCCTTTAGAAAATGAAAAAAAAAATATTAATCGCAAACTCGATAAGGTCTCCCATGTAAACTGCATTGACCCAATGCTCAAGGCAGCAGATTCAGACGAACTAGTTCCACTGATATTGCCCATGCATAGACTGGAGAGAGAATCATTTTGCCAAATGATGAATACAACATAAATGAATATATCCAATATAAAAAATTTCACTAATTCATTTACAACATGTCCAAGTAAAGGCAAAATAAGAATTTTACAAACTGAAGATCACACAATACAATGTTTTCTTATAATCTCAAGTATTAAGAAATCAGGAAGTATCCAAAAGTAACTTATTACTAAATTAAAGAGTAGTTCATCTCTGGAAGGGGAAATAGCATCATAAGACACCAGGGTGAGAATTTTTCAGTGGACAGATTTTTATGATGCAGCCCAAGAAATCTATACTGAGCTTACATGTCCTTCTAAGTATGTCATACATACAGTAATGGAAAATGAATCCAACTATCTTTTTTTTTCTCAAAATATTTTTTATTTTTCAAATACAGTTGAATAAATTCTATAGTATTTGTATATAAGTTCATAAATTAGTGCTAAGCTAACTGCCCTTCTGGGCCATTTTAAGACTAGCCAATTTCCTCATGTGAGAATCAAACCCTGCACCTTGTATCTGTAAGGTAAACACCTTAACCATTATGCCAACCTCCCACCCAAAATAAACAACCATGCAGGTCTCGTACCCATGACCCCATACACCATAGTCACAGTAGTTAACCACCAAGACATCACAGAACATAACACTATAGTAACTATGTACAATATTTACATCAGCCTGACATTATGGCAGAGCTCAGTATATACAATTACTGTATAGTTATAACAATCCAGTTATCAGAGTGTATCTGTTCAGTTATTGTAAAGTGTCAATCAATGATAAGACTTTTTTTCCATGGATTGTTAAATGGCTTAGGATGAATCCTTAATTCTTTAATTTTAATTTCCAACAATGCTCTGGTCTTCAGTAGGCTGTAGAAGTCTTCCAAAGTCAGTATTGTGCTTGTATTCCATCTTCTTGTTATACACTTCCTTGAGGTTGCAAGTATTGTTCATACTAGATACATATTTGACTCATTCAAATGAGGACCTTCATACACATTTAATAATATTAGAGCTTTAGATAAGTTAAATGATTCATTAAATAAAGCTTGTAAAAAGTTTTTAATACCATTCCAAAATGGGTTAATTTTAACACAGTCGAAAAAATGTGATTCCAATCTGCATTGTGTATTTGCTCACACCTTCAACATATTCTCTTGGTGGAAGAATTAAGTTTAGTAATTCTATTTGGAGTTAATAATGCTCTGTGCAAATGTTTCCAATTAAAAACTTTCCAGTATTGTGTAAAGGTTGTATGTTTTATTGATAATAAAATATTTGATTTAATTTCTTCAGTTAGCTGTAATGAGTGTCCTTTTGTTATATAATTCCAATATGAGGATTTGGGTTTTGTTTTATAATTTATCAATATCTTGTAAAATTTCGAAAAACTATTTCCTATGTCATAATCATTATATATGATTTCATATAGGTATTTCGTAAGGTAAGTTATTTCTTTAAATTAAGAATTACTAATTATTCTCCATAAATCTTGTTAATCCAACTATCTGATGAGCAAAACACAAATACTTTCTGCTGCCTTATATTCTTTCCTGTTTTTGTTCACTTTTATTCCGTTTGTAACTTGCCCCTCACAGCTAGTGCTATATCATTTTGCCTCATGCCTTCTAAACTCCTTAACTGAGATACTAAGGTGAGAATAAAATGACTGTGAATTCTGCCTCATTGAACCACAGTGGTATCCAGCTCTCAGCAAAGAGACACATTTAATATTTTATGCAGTTGAAATGTCAATGATACATGTATCCAGGAGACTTATAGGTTTGCAGACCAACTGGAAGCAGCTAAAAGAAACTGAACTCCACATCTTTTTGCAACTGGAGATTCAAGGAATAGCAGAGGACAGCCATATTTAAAGAAAATAACATTTATCCAAATTAATTTAGTTTAAAAAATCCCTCAGGAAGTGTGTATTTTTCTAGAATATATCCATAAAGAGATATCCATATCTATCCTGCTGACCTCAATCTATGCTTCATGTGACACTAAGTCAAATTTTTTTATATACTGCTTAGCAGCTATGTTAATCACAATATTATCCTTGTGGGTAATTGGAACATGACCAAAACCAAAGGAGCATTTCACAATAATGCACAGTTCAGATTGGTAGATGCTGAAGTGGCAATGAGTGTTTCTGGTGCTCAGTAGTTTTGAGGACCAACAGTCTTTTAAATGTGCACTCTTGAATCAAACAGTATGAGCCCTCTCACACTGAAAGTCAATGTCAGTGGCTCAGGAGGTAGCACACTCACCTTTGGTGCTAGAAGATCAGATGAACTTGGGTTCTATTCCCATGCCATGTGCAGGGATTGGTTTGTTTTTTCAATACTGCCTGCTGCAGTACAGTATAAGGCAGTACTGCACTCCTGAGTATTCTATCCTTTGGGTGAGATGTTAAACCAATGTCCCAGCTCCTTGAGGTGGTGGTGGATCAGGGAGAAGTAAAAGTTTCCATGGCATCCATCAAAAAGAATAGAAGGTGTTTCCTCATGACCTAACCAAATTTCCATTAATCAGGATGAATACTACCTTGGGTCTCCCCTGAAAAGAAGCAGATGGCCTAGCTAGTCTAACCCTGTCACCAAAGTATAAACATTAATAAAAAAATAAAAGAAAAAAGTCTATTTCAGTAGAAAAGTCTCTGTTCTTAAACACATATTAGTTAAGCAATTAGCAATGCACAATGGCTCACTACCTATGCTTTTAACATGGCTGAGACACTCATATTCTTTATCACTACTGCACTGTATCAGGTAATTCTGACCCTTTATTACAAGGACTTTCATTGTATTCCAAAACTCAGTCATCATGGCATTTACAGATGATCACAGACTCAGACTGACTAGAATCTCAGAGCCAGCAGCTCAGTCCATGCTCTGTCTCTCCTTTCAAAAATACCTTCAGGCATTTGTAGATTTAAAATACAAATGAATGCCACCGTAGTCAGCTTTCTCTTCCTTTCAAAGAGGCACAGGTACTCAGTTCTTCCCCATTACCAGACCCTTATGTGTCTCAGCTTAAAGATACAAGTCCTTAATTCTCTGTTATAGTGCAGTTTTCCATAGGCTAGCTTCCTTAATCCTTACAAATACAGCTCAGAAGTTCAAATATTTACCAAATTCAGAAGTCAAATTTATGGATATAGTTTGGATAAAATCAAAACAACATGTTCTGTCATAACAAAATCAGTCAGGCTTTGTCAAAGAATGCTCCATATTGAACCATCTGAGAGCTATCAACTATATGCAAACTAAATAACCTGTGTATGATTTGACTAATAGAAAATGTATCCCTATTGCTAAAATGTGTTACCAGCTATACATTCACCTTGTGAAACCTCCATGGTTTGTTATAGTTGACTGTTCCCAGCTTGAACCCACCATCTTCAAGATAGCTAGAAGTTTCTGTGAGCCTTAAACAGACTCTGCATTCTGGTGTTATACATAAGGATGATGTTGGATTTTAAAGTGGAATAGCTACATTTTTAGGACCCACAGGCAAAGCTTCATATTTCACTGTTTGTGTTGACAAAGCTATGGGTTGTCTGTAAGATATTGTTCAGCCTCTTTTCTTAATGAGGTAGACACCTCCGTATCAGGGTCTATATTAGAACACCGAACTTTCAAAATTTTGAGTGTTCTAATATCGGACCCTATTAATCGGAAATTTAAAACATCGAACATACAGAACAGCGAATTTTTTCCTAGGGAAAAAATTTGCTGTTCCAAAACACATGCACACAACACAAGCACATCAAACAAACAGCAATCCACACACATACACCTAAACTGTTACACCTAACCCTACACTAAACTATACATACACCACTAACTATTCACTTATCTTAACCCAAACCCTAACCCTAAGGTCCATCACTATCGCACAGTCACCTCACCCGCACCCTAACCCTAACTCACCTACCCTGCCCTAACCCTCATGACTTCACAATCGCACACTTACCTGACCCGCGCCCTAACCCTAACTCACCTAACCCACCCTAACCCTCACGTCCACACAATCGCACACTTACTTGAACCCAACCCGTAACTTTCCACCACAGTGCTGAAAATACTGAAGAAACAGAAACGGACAACCAAATTCTTTCCCTAGGAAAAAATTTGGTTTTCTGTTTCTTCGATATTTTCAGCGTTTGCTGAAAACGGGCTGATATTAGAACACTCAAAATTTTGAACGTTCAGTGTTCTAATATAGACCCCATATGCCATTACTCCCCATGGGGGGTAACTTGCTCCAGTGCTCGAATGAATTTCATTCAGTAGCTTTGACTCATTCACTCCAAAGGATCTCTGGAGGTTTGTACTCTTAATTTCCAATAATTGTATCCTAAACTTTTTGACAAAATCAAATTATGCCTTCTCATTTCAAACAAATGCTCCTATCTCTGGAACTATAAGAGTTACTAAAGAAATGTAAATGGTGCTCTTTTAAACACAAACAAATATTTACGGTGGTAGTGTTCATTAGATTTCATGTCTTAAACTGAATTGCACAAGTCATAACAAGCACAGTAAATATGTTTTAATATTTTGTAAACAGCTTGCAATATCTCAGTAACTACTCAGGCTACACGCATCAGTAGTATTTTGTTTGTCACTTTGTGAGCTTTAATATAACATTATACAGTTTTGTCTGTATTACTTGATTGTTGAGATACTTAAAAAAATATGAATATTATGACAATATAAATAAATACTGTAAGAATGACAATAGATCTTTAGTAGCACTCAACAGAGGTCCATTATCAGTGCCGTTTTGTTGCCCATCATGTAAGCTTTAAGTCAAAAGCATGAACAACTAATATTAGGTACCTAGAGGCCTCAGTGGGATGTAACACCAGGAGGCATCACTAGATTGTAAAGAGTTAAAACCTGAGGCTCCACTCTATCTTTGTGTCTTTATGGACAGCTTTTCTTTGGGGTTCATCTTTACTGTTTATTTCATCCTGTTGGTTTGTGCCTACACTAGACTTTGAAAGTATTTCCACCTCCCTAGGGGCTTTGCATAACTTACCTATCCTGGAGGTCTCTAAATTATAAGGGCAGGGTATCCTCTCCACTTAACTATACCTTAGACTGTCCCAGATTGTCTACTGTTATCTTAGTTCTTCTGTACCCTTTGTTTTCATATTGTTTTAAGTCACCCGGGGTGTCTCCTTTCTGCAAGTAAGTTGTCAACCTTATTTCAATTCTTCCATAGGGGCTATATTGGGGTCCTTAATGCTTTTATCATTCCACTGTTTCCAGAGGGTCGTGAAAAACTGAAAGTCTTTCCTGATTATTATATCATAGATTTGATAAAGGACCACATCCACCAGATGGAGGACTTTTTCCAAATTGGATTTTCACATTCTCATGGGTAAAATGTTCCTCCCCATGGATTCACACTAACTAAGTGGACTTCAGTGAGTGGTCGTATACTATGCTTTCTTCAGAATACTCATACTTCCCGAGTGTAAGAGATTGTGCAGTTCTTGCCAAGCTTCTCTTATTAAACAATTCATTAACTTTGCTGTAGCACAGTAACAATATGTGTTCTTGAACAACTGAGACATTGTTTGGTCGCAATTCCTTTGCCTCTTCACCCCTGACTCTTCTATTGCATGAACAGGAGCTTCTGCCTTTGTCCACCCAATACATTATTTAGCTATATATTTTCATTTTCCACACTTAAGAGAACTAATAAGATATGTAGCCTCTTTTAATTTATTTACTGTTTTTCATCTGCTTTTGCAGGTGTCTCCTTAAACACATCTTCAAAGCATAATGTTCTTCCTACCAGTCTGACAAAGCTCTCTGCCTCTTGAGGGTTGTCCTGACACATTAATTTTCTGACAATTGCTTTCAAAGTTCTTTTAGGTATGTCTATCCCTAGCATTTCCATATTTCCTTGCTGTTTATTCTACCTCGCTCTAAGAAAATCTTCACTACATGCTTCAGTTTAAAAGTTGCACCTTTTCATCTTAGTCCTAGAGTAAGTCCTCTTTGACAGAACCCATAACCCATATGACTAGACTTGCAGGTGCCACTTCTGAAAGCAAATCTGTTGCCAGTGGTGTACCACGGGGTGCAGTGCTGGTCCCTCTCCTATTTAGCATCAGTTTCACAGACCTTCAGGCCAATATTCCTGGCCTATTCTTATCTATGTTTGCAGCTTACTTTAAATTGGGTATTATTTGATTTTTCACTGATCATAATTGCTCCGACATGGGTTATACTATGTTAATAACTGGTACAAGGACAATAGCCTCAAATTTAATAGTTTATTTTGGTAAATAAAACATTTTCTCATGCATATAGATTACACATTCATCCAGTCAGATAGTGTCATCAAGTATCTAGGCACTATTGTTGAAAATTCCTTATCATTTGACTAACATCTCTGCAGTTGTTCACAAAGTGTTGTACTTAACTCATCTAATTTCCAAACTCATCTCTACTAGATACAAATAAGTGTTAATTTCTCTTTACTTGGCATCTCATCACACCCATTATTGACTATAACTTACTTTTTGGGATGTATTTATCTAAAAATATCACTCAACTTGAGAGACCTTAGACATGTATAACCAAAACAATCAGTAGTTTCAAAAAAATTTAGTTATTAGAACAAACTGGAAGCCATTTCTCTTACTTAAATCTCTTACAGAATCCTCCATGGATATTTAAATCAGCTTTTCAAGCCATAAAAATCCATTTTTTACCTCCTATTCCTTCAGATAACAAATGGTACTTCAAATGCCTGTTTAAAGTAACTAGACTGTCATTACAAGATAAATCAGGCACATTGGCATGAGAAATTCATATCCCAACATATCCCTCATCTTTGAACAAACTTTCACTACATGTCAAACAGAGAAGCCCTCTTACCACCTTCAAAGAAAATGCAGATAACTGGATGGACAACCTCAATGTGTCTCGGTCTATTTTTTCTTGCCTTCCAAGAAGCTGTAGGGAACTTTGGAATGGGAGGTTTTGGCTAGGTTTGTAATGGTCTGCAGACTGATTGCCTTCCACTAAACTATGAACCCCTTGTGAAGGCTGCCAGCCCAGCTAGATAGAATTTTGTAAATAATCCTATGTCATTTGTAAATATTAATATGATCCACAGGCTTGTTTTACAAATGTAAGAGAACTATATGTTATGATTAAACTATATGTTATGGGCTGAACTTCAAAAATGTAGCCACAGTGCGCTCTGATGGAAAGGAGCAGAGATGTGTATATGGACTGTATGCCTGTGCAAATGTATGTTTTCATGGTAGAAGTTGGAACATAAGAGTTAACTTGCAAACTCTGAGAAAATAAGTAAAGAGTTTTATGATCTGCTATAAAGTTGGCTTATCTCAGGTAAGAGACAGGATGTCTACGCTAAGGGCTTCTTTCTATTGTCCTGAGACAGCGATAATTTCTAGGTGTCAATCTAAGCACATCTTCAAAGCATAATATTCTTCCTACCAGTCTGACAAAGCTCTCTGCCTCTTGAGGGTTGTCCTGACACATTCATTTTCTGAAAATTGCTGTCAAAGTTCTTTTAGGCATGTCTAGCCCTAGCATTTCCATATTTCCTTACTGTTTTTGGTATTGCTCTGTGGCTTCCTAGCAGATGTATCTCTGAGAGATAAGTATTTTTAACTGACACATGTTAAATTCTAAGTTCCTGTTAGCCTGGAAACTAAGGGCAGAGGTGACAAGAATGATGTAATCTGAGATGACCCATCAGAAATGTTTTTTTCTTTAGTAATTTAAGAACTATCTCAGAGAGAAAGTCTGGGCATTTTGTATTTTGTCCTGGATCTGACAACTTCACCAGCACTTTACCTTGCTCTGTAAGTAAGACTTAGATCTTAGTCCCTGTCTTAGAGCTAGATAGGAAATAGTAAGATTAGTCTAGCTGTTTTCTATATTTATCTTTTTTCTATATTTATGTGAGACTGTTCTACAATGCTGTTTTAAAATATTTCCTGTGATTCTGAACTCTATTGTCACTGTGTTGAGTTAATGAGTATTGTCTTGTGCTTTTATTATTTATTATTAAATATATGTGTGTGGTTCTGTATAGAGATATTTAAGTTCTTAGAGTACTTGCATATGTATTTGGTGATACTGTACAAGCCACTCCAATAGCCTTCATGTCTTAGTCACACTTACCATTTGGATAATAGTAACATTACACAGTAGAATTGGTCACTCTTTGGGAAGGACCTCTTAATAGCTGATAAGAATAGTTGGTGGCAGCTGGTACTATCTTACAGTCTGGGCAGAAGGGGGCATAGCTAGAGAACCAGTGCCAGCCTTTCTAAGGAGTGTCTGTGCGTTTGTATATAAATCAAATCCTCAAAGTGTGTGTGTCAGCTACTTGGGCAGAGACACTAAATTGGGCATAAATCCCTATGTCACAAGATGGGTGGCCAACTGGCTCACTGACAGAACCCACACAGTAAAAGTAGTTGACTCCAAGTCCGACTTCAGACCAGTGACGAGTGGAGTACCACAGGGTTCGGTCCTGGGTTCTCTCCTGTTCGGCATCTACTTCTCTGAAGTGCAGGCCAACACAAAAGGTCTTTGGCTAACAAAATCGCAGATGACTGCAAACTGGGAGCCATAAAAAAATCACCGAATGATGTAGACATTCTACAAAAGGAACTCACAGAGACAGATGCTTGGTGTCAAAGTCTTGTCCTCAAGCTCAATACCAAGAAGTGCATTGTCATCCCCTTTGGAAAAAAATTGGCACCCACGAACTACCACATAGACGGTAGCTCACTAAACACTGAAAGTGTAATAAGATACCTCGGGACACAGGTGGACAGTAGTCTCTCCTTTGATAACCACATTACCACAGTAGTCAGGAAATCCTTCTAGATGGCACACCTCATCATAAAAGGGCCCTCCTCTAGAAAAAAGGAGGTCATTGTTCCTCTCTACTCATCCCTCATCATACCTATTATAGAGTACAATGCCTCGTTTGGCATGTATCTCACAAGGAACCTACAACAATTGTAAAGGCCACTGAAATGTCTCACTAAGAGGATTACCAGCCTCAAACAGATGCCATATGCATACCTTCTCAAAAAAACTCCAGCTCTACTCCGTCGCATATCGCCTACCCAGAGGCGATCTCTGCCTAACATACAAAGCTATGTCAAACCCAGAGCTGTTGGACATTCTACACTTTAAGAAATCCCAGTCTCTCTGAACCACATGCTCCAGGGACCTAAACCTTGTCACCACAATAAACAGAACATGCTGGAGGAATAGATTCCTGTCCCAGAGACTTCCCAAACTCTGGAACAAACTACCCATTCATGTCAAGCAAAGCTCCTCATTGGCCGTCTTTAAGAAAAATCTTGAAGACTGGATGGGAAATAGAAAATTCACTCCAAGGATCACTCCTGTGGCACTACTTGACAGGGGCACAGGAAAATAATTTTCTTGGGTGGCGAAAGCCAAGGAACCTTTTTGGCTAGGCTTATATAGGCCCCAGGGCTGATGACCTAGTACCTACCTATGAACCTATGAACCTATGAACTGGTTGGACAGAGAGGGTGATGGAGGTTTTGGCTTGACCACTCGGTTGAGATCTTAACCTTATAGCTGTGCCAGTGGGGAGTCTTATTGGGGATCTGGAGAGAGAGGGAAAAACAAGACCCAGACTGACTGTGATCTCTGTGTGCTCTTAAGGGAAATTTTACTTTTCTGTGTGTGTACTGTTCATCCTTCCAGTGTGCATGTCCCTCACTGGTGTTAGTGGTGAGGATTGAGGCTCCTTCATTACTAGGCCAGTGCATGGGCATCACACCCATGAATCTACGAACTCATGGAACTTAAAGACCGAGTCTCTGAAGTGAGTCCATCTGTCGAAAGCAAGCTTTTTATGTTATTGAAATCACTGCAGCCTGAGCTAGTTATGATCAAATAGGCATGGAATGGCTTCCCCACGAGATGTGCTGTGACGATGCATGCGCGTGCACACACACACACACACACACACACACACACACACACACACACACACACACACACACACACACACACACACACCAAGAACAGTCCCAGCCTTCCTGATTTGCATTTCTTTGACACTGCTGAAGAGCTTGAGTTAAGGCATAGCCCTAGGTTCTACCACTGACTTCGCTATCACCACCATCATACTTCCTGCAGTAGTTGTTATGGCTTATAGCAATTGTCCCACAGTGGTTATCATGTAGTCTTCTCCCAAGAACCAAACTACACTTCTACACTGGTCCCCAGCACTTCTCACTGCCAAGATTACATGGCAATCAAAACTCTCAATCCTTTTCCTTGGTTATGAGGAATTCAGTACACAGTTTAGCTACAAAATGTTAAATCAAAACTTCTGATCGCAGTGAGAAGTTTCAGTTGCCTGGTGCATCCCCTCAGCCAGCAAATGTAACTTTTTCAAGCAACAGGCATACATTTCTCAAAACATAAAGTATTTTATTAGGTATAACAAAATAGACTGACTTTGTCAACTACCCAAAAAAAGTATTAATAGTTGAAATGAAACCAACCGAGCACATCACAGAAACACAGAGTTCAGTTTGATTTCAATAACCACTAAAGTGGCAGTGCTTTATTCTGACACTTAATAGTCTTCAGGGCTGATAGTTATTTCAAAATTCACTCTCTAATGAAACAGTTTATGTAAAACAAAAAGTCTCTCTGAGCACAAAAGTATCACACAGAAGTATCTATTATATAAAAGGTCTCTCCCACTTGACTTCTCTCTTCTCAGATACATATGAGATAAACAGAAAATCTCTTACGATCTAGGGTTTTGCAGATGAAGCACTCAAAATGTACATCAATACTCCTCTTTTGGGGGTAATTCTGATGCTCCTTTACCAGGAATTTTGCTGACTTCCAACATTCCATTACTAGGACTTTCACTGGTGATCACAGACAGGGGTAGAGTTCCATCTCGGATCTGACTGCTTAGGCCTTGGTCTGTCTCTCCTTTCACAAAACACCTCCAGACGGTTGTGGACTTAAAATCCAACTGACTTTTACTATAATTATAAAAGTACAGGTACTCAGCTGTTCCTCGTTACCTGGTCCTCACATACTGAGCTTGGTTTCCATATGCTAGTTTTCTTAAGTCTTACCAAATACATATGCAATAGCCAACCTAAGCTTTGGCTTATTAAATATGTCTATCTGCTAAAATATGATAGCTGTGAGGCATTCACCTAGTGCAGCCACCATGTTAGGTTACAAAACTCACTTAAGTCTTAATTTCCCTTTTATGTCATGTTAGCCTGTAATTAGTAATAGTATTTGTTATTTGTATGTGTGATTGTCAAGTTCATATTTATTATTGGTTTACTATGTGGAATTTGTTGGTTTTGCAATAACAATATCACAGGTATATTCACACTGTACTATCTGTTTCTTATGTCTTATGGTTAATTTGTTACTCTGTTTTCATTGGATTTAGCTATTTTGGAATAATGAGTTGCTTCATGGTATTGTTATACCATACTAGGTATTGTTATACCATACTATACCTAGATATCATTTTATATACGGCATATTCTAGGTATTTGTATGGCTCTTGTTACTTTCCTTGTGTATTGTTCTATTTGTGTAGTACTCAGCCACAATTAGGCATCTGTTACTTAGATGTCAATGTACTCAACAAATATTTATTGAGTTTATGTTGCTTTCCTTGCGTATTTCTCTATTTAAGCAGTATTCACAAACTAAACCTCTTTTGCATTTTCTACCACATACTAGGAACACCCAGTCGACATTTTTTATCTCCACAGGCACTCCAATGAGTTAGCATTGACATATCTCCCCTCCTCATTTATGTATGTGAGTCAGGCAAAGATGATTTGTTTATCTAATCACAAGTGAAAGGAGCTTCAGGATGCTAGAAAACTATCAACATTAAAATTTCTCTTTTTGTTTCTTTTCAGTATGTATTAAATACGCTTCCTCCTCTAGTTGCTATCATATAACACCCAATGGATGTGTATTTGTTCTCTGTATAGCTCTTACAGTTCATGAAAATGTGCAGAATTTTGTCCTTGGGATAGCTGCTGAAAGAAGTCTGTGCAGACATTAGCCATGTCCTAACAGACTTTCCTTGACCTGTAGTAATACACCTGATGCAGATAACTGCACTGCATACCATCAGTAGTTTGATAATACACATCATAGGTTAGGAAATTCATGAGAGCTTTTTAAATCACCAAATATAGGCACAAAAGATTTTTGGAGTCAGAAAGCTGGCTGGGTATTCCTGCTCTACTTTGCCTCACTACTCTTGCCACCAATGCACTCCTCCTACCCTACCCCCATCCCTCCCACCACCTCATTTCCTTTATTCAGCCTGTGAAGATAGGTGAAGGCTGCCAGCCTAGCCAGATAGAATTTTGTAGATAATTATTTCATTTGTAAATATTAATGTAAGCCGCAGGCTTGTTCTCTTAAATGTGAAAAGATTGCATTGGATATTGAACTGCAAAAATGTAACAACAGTGCACTCTGCTGTAAGAAAGCTACGTCAAGCATTTCATGACTGTCTTTGATGTCAACATTCGGGCTAATATGTCTAGAGGGAGGCATCCTGTCTATTGTTTTAAGACCAGAGTTAGTGGCTAGAATTTGCATGTATAAATGTCCTTTATTGCTCTGGCTTCTGACCAGGTATAAAGAATGCAAATGTATCTTCTGTTAGCCTGGTAACACCAGATAAGTGTGAAGAATGGTGTCATGTGAAGCAGCTCTGTGTTATCCATTTAAAGACAGAGAATCAGAGAGATCAGAGCATTTTGTCTTGAGAACAGCCAACATCACCAACACTACCTGTTTCTATATGTAAGTTATTTAGAACTGTGTTTTCTCTTAGATATAGCTAGGAAATAGGAAGATTAGACTAGTTTGTTTTTCTGTGATGTCAGAACTTTTCTACGGTATTATTTTAAATATTTCTCTGTGATCTCTGAACTCTTGACTAGCACTGTGTAGTAAGAAGTTTTGTCTTGTGTTTTTATTATTTATTATTAAATATTTTTAAACTTTTCAACTGTGGCTGTTTTGTGTAGAGATAATTTAAGGTCTAAGAGTACATTGCATGTCTACAATGATGCTGTACCAAGTCACTCCAAATAAGTCTTGACTGTTAGGTCATACTTACCATTTGGATAATAATATTGCACAGTAATAATTGGGCACCCTTTTAAGGGCCTTTGAGTAAGTGATAAATATTAGATGGTGGTGGCAGCTGGTACTACATTTTAGACTGGGCAGAAAAGGGGCACAGCCAGAGAACCTGTGCCAGTCTTCCCCAGGAGTGTCTGTGTGGTTGTATATAACTCTTATCTCAAAGTGTGTGTGTGTGTGTGTGTGTGTGTGTGTGTGTGTGTGTGTGTGTGTGTGTGTGTGTGTGTGTGTGTGTGTGTGTTAGCTACTTGGGTGGGGACATGAAGCACTGGTTGGACAGAGATGGTGCTGGAGGTTTTAGCTTGCCCACTAGGCTGAGATCTGGACCCTATAGCTGTGCCAGTGAGGAGTCTTATTGGGGACCTGGAGAGAAAGAGAGAAATCAGCCCAAGACTGACTGTGATCTCTGTGTCCTCTTAAGGGAAATTGTACTTCACTGTGTGTGCACTTATTATCGTTTCCCTATATGGATGCCCCTCACTGGTGTTAGTGGTGAGGATTGAGGCTCCTTGATTGCTGAACCAGGGCACGGGCATCACATATTACCTGTTTGGCAGTTGAGCGATATCCACACCACATATTAATTGGTTGGCAAATACTAATTGGCTTGTAGTAGTGTGGGTAGAGTGAATTCCTGTAGCTTGTGTACAGTGATCACTGAAGGTGTTTTGTACTCTAAATCAGCCACGCAGTGAATACTCAAGAGTTCAGATCACAATTGTTTTATTTCTTTTGTAGCAGTGAAACTGAAGTTGAACCACAGCTGCTTGTGGGTACTGATGTTCCCTTGGACAGAGGGACTGCAATGATAGAGGTGAGTAGTAGTACCCAGGCTGACAGTGAGGCACCACTGTCAGAGGATGCCAGACTTCCTGTGGAAGGGCAGCTGGGAAGGGTTACAAAGAGATAGCTGTAACAGGCTCAGCTGTCAGACCCTAAATTGCAAGGCCTGAGGCAGCTAGCTAGTGAGGCACATGATTCTCAAGGAAAGAGGGAATCTGTATACTAGAACAAAGGGTTACTGTATAGAGAGTGGATCCCTGAGGGAGGGCTAGAAGCTAAGAGGGTACAGCAGTTGGTAGTGACTAGAGCTACCATCTGGTGCTTCTAGCCATAGCCCATGATATTCCCTTTGCAGGTCATATGAGCATAAAACATACCAAGAGACATATTATGCAGAACCTCTACTGGCCTGGAATTTCCAGAGATGTAACCAGATACTGCAGGACCTGTGAACAGTGCCAAAAGGTAGGCAAGGCAGGAGACAAGGTGAGAGCTCCTTTGATGCCTTTGGCTGTGATTGAAGAGCCATTTCAAAGGGTAGCTATGGATATTGTGAGGCCTCTGAGTACCCCAAGTTCCACAGGGAAATGTATATATCCTAGTGGTAGTGGATTATGTTACATGATACCCTGAGGCAGTGGCTCTGTCCTCCATTGAGGCAGAAAAGGTGGCAAATGCTTTGTTACAGATTTTCAGCAGGGTATGTTTCCCAAAAGAAATACTGACTGACAGAGGTGCTAATTTCATGTCAGACCTGCTGGCTTGCCTGTGGAGGTCCTGTGGGGTGAAGCACATGAAGACCACCCCTACCATACCCAGACTAATGGTCTTGCTGAGAGGTTAAACTCTACAATCAAGTCCATGCTACGGGCATTTGTAGACCAGTTCAAGGGGGAGTGGGACAAATATGTGCCCCATCTGTTGGTTGCCTACAGAGAGGTTCCCCAGGAATCCACAGATTTTTCACCCTTTGAGTTGCTGTATGGGCATAAGGTGAGGGGACCTCTAAATTTTATTTGAGATGAGTGGGAAGGTGAGTGTGAACCTCACAAGGACTCTGTTGTGGCATATGTCCTAACCCTCAGGACAAGGCTCAGAGAATTCATGGGGTTGGCCCAGGAGAACCTGGCAGAAGCTCAACAGCAGAAAAAGGTGCGGCATGACAGGAATGCTCGAGCTAGAGAGTATGCTGTGGGGTAGCAGGTAATGGTTCTCATTCCTGTCAGACACAACAAGCTGCAAGCAGCTTGGGAGGGACCATACAAGGTGGTAAAAATGGTAAGTGATGTTAACTACATGGTAGAAGTGCTAGGCAAGAGGCAGGAGCACAAATTGTACCATGTTAACATGATGAAACTATACCATGATAGGGAGGCCCTTGTGCTGAGCATTTGCAATGGATTGCAGGAGGAGTCTGAGGGAGATCTGGTGACTGATCTCCTCAGTGAGGCTTGGACAGGCACCTCAGTGGAAGGGTTAGCAATGTCCCAGCAGTTATCTCCTACCCAGATTCGAGAAATCCAAGCAGTGTTGCCAGGAGTTTAGGGACATGTTCACTGGGAAACCAGGGTGCACCCACCTGGTGCAACACCAGGTGGATACAGATCCACAAAGGTCTATTAGGCAGGCCCCTTATAGGGTGTCTGAGACAGTGAAAGACTCTGAGGGAGGAGATACAGGATATGTTGGAACTAGGGATAATTCAAGTGTCCAACAGTCCCTCTGCCTCCCCACTGGTGTTGGTGCCAAAGAAAGATGGCAGCACCAGGGTCTGTGTGGACTACAGGAAATTAAATAGTCACATAGAGTCAGATGCTTACCCCATGCCTAGGACAGATGAGGACCTAGAGCAGCTGGGTGGGCCTAAGTATCTTACAACCATTGATGAAACAGCTTCAGTAACACAAAAACTATGAATCCAGAAAGCAGGAAGTCACAAACCTCTCCGTATGCTGACAATAGTAATTTTAGTAGTAAAACCACTTCGATACTAAGATACGCACTTCCAAAATGATGTAGATTCACAAGGAAAGCCAAAAAGTAGATAAAAAAGCTTTAATCCACAGATTAGAGACCAAAAAACACAACGATAATCACAAGCGCTTTTGCCCGTTCGTAACGGGCTTTTTCAAGTGTACTAAGTTACTGAAAGACTCTGCTTTTAAATAAAACAGCCCTGCCATGTGATTCTATTAATTCAACAATTAGTTGATTAAAATTCATTATGCAAAATATGTTACCAGCGTTACCAACCATCAAATGCAGTTACTACGTTTGCAATACTTAATATATACATTGTGCAAACTGTCATTTCAAGAAAGAATTAATTATATTGTAAAATAATTGTGTCAAGTAACAAATGCTTTCCAAACTTTGATACAATAACTTATGTTAGACTTGTTGTTTGTTTAAAAATGCTCATTAAAAACTATGACCAAAAAACCTAAATGGGTGTGTAATAAACATGTTTTCATGCACTACTAATGTGTATCTGTTTCCATTTGACAGTAAGTTTTGTATTAGTTTTTCTTATGGTTAACTTGGTCAATCATGAAATAATTAATTAAATTTAAAAATGCTTACAAACAGTTAATGCAAATCCATTCATCAATATTGTTAAAATATACTTAACTTATACATAGACCAATTATAGCATATCAAAATACAAATTAATTCCGTGTTAATGTTGATTAACAACTTAAAAACATATTGGGGTGTAGTACACTTAATCTAATATGAAATTCTATTTTAACCTGTTTCTTTTGGCTTTGAGAATGTCACTAACACTAATCCCATCATTCAATCCTGGGCTCTTTGTTGCATTGAGCTTCAACTGCCAGATTAATTCTTTTATTCCAAGAGCTGTCTCCCAGTCCCCACCTCTCAGATCTTGCAGCACTCTGTCAACTACAAAAAATTTTATAGACATGTTTTTGCAATTCAGGGAGTGCCTATAAAAAGCATTTGTTTCTTTCTTTGTTTTAATATCATTTATATGTTCATATATCCTGCGTTTCAAGTGCCTTTCTGTTTTGCCCACATAGAATGATGGGCAATTCTGACAAAGCCCAATGTATACTACCCCTGATGAATTACAATTGAAATTGTGTTTTGCATACAGGGTGATGTTACAAGAAGGAATATGGACTAGATCCTTATTAATAAGAAATGCACATTGGTGGCACCTGCCACATGCAAAAGTCCCTTTTCTTTTAACTACCAAGCCCCCTTGTTCTTCTGTTTTATTCATGTTTTGTTCAAACATTCCCTTTAAATTAACATTTCTTTTTCTAATAAAAGAAATTTGTTCAGGAAAAATTTTTGTGAATTCCTCCTGTATTGAGACCAAGGGCCATAAATTCTTAACAGTGTTTTCAATAACTGCCGCATCCTGGGAATATGTGTACACAAAGTTACTGTGTCTGTCAAAATTTTTAATTTCTTGTCTCTTAATTGATGCTGACCCAGTTCCCAATATGGGTTGAAAATCTTGTTCCCTTTTATTTATAATTTCATTCAGTATAGCTTGATACAATGTGGGTGGGTATCCCCTACTTAAGAATGCATTTCTTAAAAATTCCACCTCATCAAAAAATAATTCATTTGTACTACACATTCTGGACGCTCTCACAAGCTGTCCTTTAATAATACCCTTCTTGATGTGCCAAGGGTGCCCACTGTCAAAATGCAAGTATGAATTACAATATGTTTCCTTCCTAAATATTTGTGATGTAAAACCCTTTTGGTTTGATCTTTTAGTAAGTTTGATATCCAAATAATTTAAAGTCTTGTTACTTAAATTATATGTGAATTTGAGAAAATTGGTCGTGTTTGTTAAGTAATCCATAAAGTTTACAAATTGCCGCTCAGTGCCCGACCACAAAATGCAAATATCATCCAAGAACCTTCTATAAAAAATTATATGTTCTTTCCAACTTGTAGAATGAATAAATTCCATCTCCCACTTGTGTAAAACTATATTTGCATATGCAGTGGCGCAGGGTGCACACATGGCCACTCCACTTTTCTGTCTAAAAAACTCTTCATTGAAATATATAAAATTGTTATGAAGAACAATTCTCATAAATTCAAGTATGGTATTAATTAAATCATTGTTTAAACCTGATTCTTTGCTTATCAATTGTCCAAACCAGTCGAGTCCTTGCTCATGTGGTATGCTGGGAAATAACTCCACAATATCTATTGTAATCATAAATAAGTCTGAATTGTCAATTTCCTGGTTCACACTAGCTAAAAATTCCCAGGAATCCTTGCAAACAAACTTCAATTGTGCTACATAACTTTTTAAATGAAAATCAATGAATTTACTGAGTGGTTCGGTCACACTGCCTGCCCCTGCCACAATAGGACGAAATTTCAAAGGAGTAAGGCCCTTGTGAACTTTAGGAATACCAAATAAAATTGCTGTTCTTGGTTTGGGCACAATTAAATAATTGTGTGTTTTTTCATCTAAAAATCCTTGCAAGAGCAAATCATGTATATAATATTTAACTTTACTCACAGCTATATTCAATTCATTTAATGAGATGGGCTCGTAAATGTTAGTGTTTTGCAGTAAATTATAAATGTAGTTCTCATATTCTAGTTGTTGCATTAGCACTATACCCCCCCCCTTATCGGGTTTCATTACCCTAATTCTGTTCTTTTTTAACATATCCACCACATCATATAGCTGCTTAGAGAAATTAGAAGAATGCCCAGTTCCTTTCTTTGTTAAGTTTTCTCTCCAAGTTTTTTCAATTAGTTCCTCAAACATTCTTAATTTTGGGTGAATAGGGGGATTAAAGGTGCTGCTTCTAGAAAGTGTTACATCCTGCATATTTTGGTCTTTAAACATTATAGCCAGATTCAGATTCCTCACAAATAGTTTAAGTTCAATTAAGAGTTTAGGCAGGAAAGTTGACCTGTTAGGTACAAACTGTAGCCCTTTCGTGAACAAGTCAAAAAAATCTTCAGTAATATTGATATCTGTATAGTTGTAAATACTAAAATTATCCAAGGTATTAATACTACAGATACCTTGTTCACTTGTAACTAACGAAATTTGAATGCCTTCTACATTTGTAGATTTATCAGTATTCAACGCCTCTTTCCCCATGCATTCTGTTGGTACTGATTTGATTTCACCCGTGGTCTGCCCTGGGGAAATTGAAAACCCTGCTGCATGTTGTTAGCACCTTTTTGTGCTAACCTCTCACTTCTTCTGGGCAAATCTGAATAGTTGTGAGCATTACTTGCATTTTGTGCATCCACAGAATCTGCATTCTCATAGTTATTTTGTTTTCTAATCCCCCCCGTCGGGTATGCCCTTCCTTCTCTGTATTCAATAAGATCTCTCTCTAACTTTTTTGCCTTTCTGTCCAATACTTTAAAGCAATGTTCATCAACTTCCCTAAAAGTGTCATTATATTTTCTCTTGTAGCTTAAAAATCTTTCATCATTAGTAATGTTGTCATTCAGCATATTTAATTCATTTAAGATTACATCTCCTTTTTTAACATAATCATCAATCATCAGTTTTAACATTTCAAGTCCTGTTTTGTTAAATAAGTCAGTTAATTTTGAATGCAAAGTTGAACCTGCATGAGCACTGTTAGGATATCTGAAGCAGCGCAACCCTTTGGGAACACGTTCAACTTTGATGCATTCTTTTAAATAGTTAATCTCTAGTTGCGAATTTCTATATGCATACAACTTGTCTTTAAAGCTTTCAAATTGAGTGTCCAGCTGCTCCAATTGCATATTAAAAGTACCTGTTTTGAAGCATGGTAACTGTTCAGTCCAAACTTTGAAGTTGAAACTGTTATCAGCCTGAGTAGTCCCATTTTTGTCAGTTCGTGCGTTATGATTAGGGGAAACCAAAGGATGATTCACAATAACCAGATCTCTAGGTGTCGTGCCTGCTCTCAAGCCCCTCCGTTGCTGTTCGTTCCGCTCCTTCTCTCTACCCTGCTGCTGATTGCAGGGCACTCCTGAGCTAATGGAACCCTCCGAACATTTGGAGTTAAGTAAAGTGTTATTAAGTTGTGTTAAAAGAGCCAGAACTTGATTTAGCTCTTTTCTAGTTACCGGCGTGTCATCTGGTTCTTCCCCAAGTAAAAAAGGCGTATCAGCAAAAACAGGTGAGGTAGCGTCTTCCGCCATAGAACCAACCAACGAAACAGCTTCAGTAACACAAAAACTATGAATCCAGAAAGCAGGAAGTCACAAACCTCTCCGTATGCTGACAATAGTAATTTTAGTAGTAAAAGAAGATCGCACTTCCAAAATGATGTAGATTCACAAGGAAAGCCAAAAGTAGATAAAAGCTTTAATCCACAGATGGTACTTGATAATCACACAGCTTTTGGCCCCCGCTCAGAACGCTTTTTCAAGTGTACTAAGTTACTGAAAGACTCTGCTTTTAAATAAAACAGCCCTGCCATGTGATTCTATTAATTCACCAATTAGTTGATTAAAATTCATTATGCAAAATATGTTACCAGCGTTACCAACCATCAAATGCAGTTACTACGTTTGCAATACTTAATATATACATTGTGCAAACTGTCATTTCAAGAAAGAATTAATTATATTGTAAAGTAATAAACATGTTTTCATGCACTACTAATGTGTATCTGTTTCCTGTATGCAAAACACAATTTCAATTGTAATTCATCAGGGGTAGTATACATTGGGCTTTGTCAGAATTGCCCATCATTCTATGTGGGCAAAACAGAAAGGCACTTGAAACGCAGGATATATGAACATATAAATGATATTAAAACAAAGAAAGAAACAAATGCTTTTTATAGGCACTCCCTGAATTGCAAAAACATGTCTATAAAATTTTTTGTAGTTGACAGAGTGCTGCAAGATCTGAGAGGTGGGGACTGGGAGACAGCTCTTGGAATAAAAGAATTAATCTGGCAGTTGAAGCTCAATGCAACAAAGAGCCCAGGATTGAATGATGGGATTAGTGTTAGTGACATTCTCAAAGCCAAAAGAAACAGGTTAAAATAGAATTTCATATTAGATTAAGTGTACTACACCCCAATATGTTTTTAAGTTGTTAATCAACATTAACACGGAATTAATTTGTATTTTGATATGCTATAATTGGTCTATGTATAAGTTAAGTATATTTTAACAATATTGATGAATGGATTTGCATTAACTGTTTGTAAGCATTTTTAAATTTAATTAATTATTTCATGATTGACCAAGTTAACCATAAGAAAAACTAATACAAAACTTACTGTCAAATGGAAACAGATACACATTAGTAGTGCATGAAAACATGTTTATTACACACCCATTTAGGTTTTTTGGTCATAGTTTTTAATGAGCATTTTTAAACAAACAACAAGTCTCTCATAAGTTATTGTATCAAAGTTTGGAAAGCATTTGTTACTTGACACAATTATTTTACAATATAATTAATTCTTTCTTGAAATGACAGTTTGCACAATGTATATATTAAGTATTGCAAACGTAGTAACTGCATTTGATGGTTGGTAACGCTGGTAACATATTTTGCATAATGAATTTTAATCAACTAATTGTTGAATTAATAGAATCACATGGCAGGGCTGTTTTATTTAAAAGCAGAGTCTTTCAGTAACTTAGTACACTTGAAAAAGCCCGTTACGAACGGGCGAAAGCGCTTGTGATTATCGTTGTGTTTTTTGGTCTCTAATCTGTGGATTAAAGCTTTTTTATCTACTTTTTGGCTTTCCTTGTGAATCTACATCATTTATCTTAGTATCGAAGTGGTTTTACTACTAAAATTACTATTGTCAGCATACGGAGAGGTTTGTGACTTCCTGCTTTCTGGATTTACAACCATTGATCTTACCAAGGGTTACTGGCAGGTGCTTTTGACTCCCCGTGCTAGAGGGAGGTCAGCCTTTGTGACTCCTTTTGGCTTACATGAGTTCACAAAGACGCCCTTTGGGATGAAAAATGCCCCAGCGACTTTCCAGTGTCTGGTAGATCATATCCTTGCAGGAGCAAGAGGGTTTGCCCTTGCTTACACATATTATATTACCATCTACAGCCATTCCTGGCAAGAGCACCTTCAGCTGTCAGGGAGATGCTGGGCAGACTACAGAAGGCAGGGTTGACCATTAAGCCCAGCAAATGTCAAGTGGGTATGGCAGAGGTCTCCTACCTTGGACATAGAGTGGAGAGTGGTAAGATCAGGCCAGAACCTGCCAAAGTAGAAACCATTCAGGCATGGCCTGCACCTGTTACCAAAAAGCAGGTGAGGGCATTCTTAGGGACAGCAGGGTACTACAGAAGATTCATCCACAGTTATTGCACCATAGCTGCTCCCCTCACAGGCCTGACAGGGAAGAACAGGCCAGATAAGGTAGTGTGGACCACAGCATGCGAGTAGGCATTCCAGAAGCTTAAAGAAGCTTTGGGAGGACCCCCTGTGTTAGCCAGTCCAGATTACAGCAAAGAATTTGTTGTGCAGATGGATGCTTCAAACCATGGGGTGAGGGCTGTACTTAGCCAGATTTCTTCAGAGGGAGAAGAGCACCCAGTGGTTTATCTCAGTCATAGGCTCCAACCCAGGGATGAATGCTAAACAGGTGTAGAAAAGGAATGTCTACCCATTGTGTGGGCACTGCAGAAACTTCAGCCTTATCTGTATGGAAGAAAATTAACTGTAGTAACAGATCACAACCCCCTAACATGGTTACACAGAGCCAGCCAGCAAAATGCCAAGTTGCTAAGATGGAGTCTAGGGCTGCAAGCATATATGTCAGTTCAGCACCACAGTAGGAATATCAATGCCAATGCAGATGGGCTGTCAAGACAGGGAATGGGGTAAGGTGTACTCAGATAGACCTAACCCTCTCAAGCAACGTTTCTCAAGGGTCACTTAAAAAATTAGCTTGAGTTCTCCGGGGGGGGGGGGTGTTTAAAGATAGGGGAAGGCTGCCAGCCTAGCCAGATAGAATTTTGTAGATAATTCTGTTATTTGTAAATATTAATGTAAGCCACAGGCTTGTTCTCTTAAATGTGAAAAGACTACATTGTATATTGAACTGCAAAAATGTAACAACAGTACATTCTGTTGTAAGAAAGCTAAGTCAAGCATTTCATGACTGTCTTTGGTGTCAAAATTTGGAGCCGATATGTCCAGAGGGAGGCATCTGGCCTATTGTTTTAAGACCAGAGTTAATGGCTGAAATTTGCATGTATAGATGTCCTTTATTGCTCTGGTTTCTGACCAGGTGTAAAGAATGTAAATGTAGTTTCTGTTAGCCTGGGAACACCAGAGAAGTGTAAAGAATGATGTCATGCGAAGCAGCTCTGTGTTATCAATTTAAAGAGAGAGAATCAGAGAGCTCACAGCATTTTGTCTTGAGAACATTCAACATCACCAGCACTGCCTGTTTCTATATTTAAGTTATTTAAAACTGTGTTTTCTCTTAGCTATAGCTAGGAAATAGGAAGATTAGACTAGTTTGTTTTTCTGTGATGACAGAACTTTTCTACGATATTATTTTAAGTATTGCTCTGTGATCTCTGAACTCTTGACTAGCACTGTGTAGTAAGAAGCAATGTCTTATGTTTTTATTATTTATTATTAAATATTTTAAACCTTTCAATTGTGTCTGTTTTGTGTACAGATAACTTAAGCTCTAAGAGTACATTGCATGTATATAGTGATGCTGTGCCAAGTCACTCCAAATAAGTCTTGACTGTTAGGTCACACTTACCATTTGGATAATAATATTGCACAGTAATAATTGTACACACTTTTAAGAGCCTTTGAGTAGCTGATAAATATTAGTGGGTGTTGGCAGTTGGTACTGTCTTTTAGACTGGGTAGAAAAGGGGCACAGCTGGAGAACCTGTGCCATCCTTCCCCAGGAGTGTCTGTGTAGTTGTATAGAACTCTTATATGTGTGTGTGTGTGTGTGTGTGTGTGTGTGTGTGTGTGTGTGTGTGTGTGTGTGTGTGTGTGTGTGTGTGTGTGTACGTGTGCGTGTGCGTGTGTGTGTGTGTGTGTGTGTGTGTGTGTGTGTGTGTGTGTGTGTGTGTGTGTGTGTGTGTGTGTGTGTCAGCTACTGGGGCAGGGACACGAAGCACTGGTTGGACACAGAGGGTGCTGAAGGTTTTAGCTTGCCCATTAGGCTGAGATCTGGACCCTATAGCTGTGCTAGTGGGGAGTTTTCTTTTGGACCTGGAGAGAAAGGGAGAAACCAGCCCCAGACTGACTGTGATCTCTATGTGCTCTTAAGGGAAATTGTACTTTACAGTGTGTATATTTATTATCCTTTCCCTATATGGACACCCCTCACTGGTGTTGGTGGTGAGGATTGAGTCTCCTTGATTGCTTGGCCAGTGCACATGCATCACACAGCCTCAACTCAACTCCCAGCTTCTACTATCCAATAACAATCTCTCTTGAAATACACAGCAACATGCAGCACTAATCAGCCTCCTTATTCATAGCTACCCCTACATAATTTAATTTACTTACCCAGCTATATCTGTCTTCAAACATTCAATGACACTCCCTCATGATTTACTCCTTCATAGATCTCCCCCACTGCTTGATATCTGGTATTCAAAGGCCTAACATTTTTCTATCACACACGCAGTTCCTTTCCCAGTAAATACGTCTAATATTTCCTTTTATTCAACTCACATTAAATCCACCAAACCAAACTTGTTATGTGCACAGCAGCATGATAACTTAGTAACCATTAAAATAGCAATAACATAAAAGGCTAATTTTTTATATAAATAATACATGCAGATTTACAATCAACATACCAGTTAACACTCTATTCCCCTTACCATTACAGTACAGAATAGCAAGCAACATAACCTAATAGCAAACATTACTTATACAAAATAATATAGCAGCTACTCTTTCATACATTCCCTCTATTCCTAACTGTGTTGACCGAATACCATGACCCACTTAAGGAAGCAGGCCACTCTTACTCTCACACTCCCACAAAACAAGTCAATCTAAAAACAACTAATACTACAACAATAAATCCCAAAATATTCAAATTTTCCATAACTGACTTGCTAAACCTAAAATATCTACTAACAAAACTGATATCTGCAATTAAACTGAAAATGTCTAAACATTGTTGCAAAAATCTAAACACCAAAATAAATCTAAATGCAAATTATGTTTAAAATTTGGAGAAATTCGCCCAAGCCTAAGAACTACCCTGAACAATA
Source organism: Protopterus annectens (assembly GCF_019279795.1). Classification (NCBI taxonomy): domain Eukaryota; kingdom Metazoa; phylum Chordata; order Ceratodontiformes; family Protopteridae; genus Protopterus; species Protopterus annectens. The sequence continues at coordinate 1,130,308,095 of NC_056729.1, forward strand.
TTGGAACAATGCTAATAGGTTCATAGGTTCATAGGTAAGTACTAGGCAAATGGCCCTGGAGCCAATGCAAGCCTAGCCCAATAGTGTCCCCAGTCATCTGGCATACCAGACATTAGTTTCCTGTGCCCCTATCTAGTAATGTGATTGAAATGATCCCCAGGGTGAATTTCCCATCCACTCATCAAGATTTCTCTTAATGAGGGCCAGTGAGGTGCTCTGCTTGACATGAATGGGGGGTTTATTCCAGAGTACTGAAAGTCTCTGTGTTAGGAACCTATCCTTCCAGCAAGTTCTGTTTAATGTGGCGATAAGGTTGAGGTCTTTGAAATGAGTAGCACGGAGGGATTGAGATTTTTTCAGATGAAGCATGTCCAGCAAAACTGAGTCAGACATGGCTCTGTATGTCAAGCAGAGATTGCCTCTACGTAGGTGATATGAGATGGAGTAAATTTTAAGTTTTTTAAGTCTATCTGCATAAGGCACGTGTTTGAGTCCTAAGATCCTCTTAGTGAAGAACTTCTGTGTCTGTGACTTTTCCAGTTGTTGGAGGTGTCTAATGAGGTACATGCCAAATGGGGAATTGTACTCTATAATGGGTCTGATAAGGGCCGAGTAGAGAGAGAGAGAGATAATGACTTCCCTTTTCCTGGATAAGAAACCTTTTGTGATGAGATGTGCCACGTAGAAGGACTTCCTAACTACAGTGGCTACGTGGTTGATGAAGGAGAGATTGCTATCTACCTGTGTCCTTACATCCCTTATAACACCTTCAGAGTTAAGTGGGTTCCCTTCGATATGGTAGTTTGTGGGCACCGTGTTTTTTCCCAAAAAGAATGACGATGCATTTTTTGGCGTTGAGCCTAAGGTCATGGTTTTGGCACCAGTCGTTGGTTTCCATTAGGCCTTTTTGTAGGATGTTCACATCAGCTTGAGAATCAATAATAGCTTCCAGTTTGCAGTCATCCATGAATTTGGTTAGCCAAAGTCCCTTGGTGTTGGCTTGAACTTCAGAAAAGTAGATACCAAATAGGAGAGGACCCAGAACCAATCGCTGTGGGACTCCACTTGTAACTGCCCAGTAGTCAGATTTGGAGTCAGCTGCTTTTGTGTGTGTTCTGTCAGTGAGCCAGTTGACAACCCATCTAGTGATGTACAGGTTAATGCCTGGATTAGTGAGCCTATCAATGATTCCAGAGTGTGGGATGGTGTCAAAGGCTTTGGCTAGATCGAGGTAGGCTGTGTGGACAGCTTTGTCTTCATCCACCACTCTGGTGACAACTTCGAAGAAGTCTATCAGATTGAGCAGACATGATCTGCCTTTCAGAAACCCAAACTGTGTGGGGTCCAGGGTTTGAAGGTTCCCTATATCCTTATTTATAAGATCCATAATAATACGTTCCATAGCCTTACAGATCAGGCTCGTCAAGCTGATGGGGCGGTAGTTCCCAGGGTCAGTAGTCACACCTCCTTTGTGGAGTGAGATGACTGTAGCAGTATGCCATTCAGTGGGGATAAAGCCAGAACTGAGGCTGTAGTTGAACAGGGCACTCAGTTGTGGTGCCAGTTCTTTTTGTAAATCATGTAGGATACAACCCGGTATATTATCTGGTCCCATGGAAGCTGTATTCTTAGCTTTGGTCTGTGCGGTTTCTACTTGTGCAGTCATGATAAGAGGGAGTTGGTGTTCCTCGGGTATGTGGATGGGCCCTTTGGTGGGTGAAGGGGGGGGGAGTAAAATTTGCAGTAAACCTGTTTGCCAAGATATTGGCAATATCAATTTGTTCCGTATGAGTGGTGCCATTGTGATGCAGCTCAGAACAAATCTGTGTATTATTATGCAGATTCTTGACATAACTAAAGAATACCTTGTGGTTGTCCTTAGTATCTGTAGCAATTTTGCTTTTGTAACTAGCTTTGGTGGATTTGATGAGGGATCTCAGTTTTTTACTGAGTTTTCCAAGGGAATTTTTCCAGTCATCGGACTTTTCTTTTTTCTGCAACAGTTTTTTTTCCTTCTGTTGTAGAGTTTGTTAATGGCAGGGGTCCACCAGATTGGCTTCCTTTTTTAGAGGAGAGTGTCTTGGTTCTGTTTGGTATGACCCTATATGTGCAATTATGTAAGTGCTAATACAGTGCCTTGGTGTATGATTCAGCAGCCATACTCCTCATTCCCCATTTCTATGGATGATGTGAAGCTTGCCACTTCTGCCCTTAGAAACTCAAAATTAGCTTTGGAGAATCACATCACGATTTCTTAATCCTTAATCCTTTTTTTAGTAGCTCTACTTAAAAATATACTCTAAAAATGCCTACATTATTCTCATCACACACCTAATAGACTCATAATACCCAAAACCTGCCTCATATAGCACACATTGATGAAAGAATACCTCCTCTGGGCTATAACATAATCTGTAATGATCATATAGGTAAATTAGCTGATGGTGTATCCATTCTATATATGCCAAAATGTTTTACCTTGACATGCATTCCTCACAAATACCAAACATCAATAATGGTAAAGCCCTAGTAGATACACTTAAAATTAATACACAAAATGAAATGAATAGCATCACCACACATACTTTCTAATGTAGACAAGTCAGCCACTGAGGGCATATTATCCTGGATTACAACAAATATGTCTTTTGAAACAATAATCATAGATCCTAGAGATTGCTTCAGTGAGTGCTGAATTACAAAAACATTTAACAGCTACTAAACTTGATGATATGCTTTGTGACATTAACAGTAGATTGACTGAGTATGAGACAGAATTCGTTCAACGGAAAACGGGTAGGATAAATAGAGACATTAAGGACTACAATTCAGATAAAGCATTTTTGTGGAAACGTAAAGGTAGGAGGACTTCCTCTGGTTTTGGGAGAGGCCAAGGTTATCACAATATTCCGCCTCTAGCTCTGTCTCATTTATGATGTCAGACAAAGCTGAAACCAATTTGGGAGCTGTTGGCGGTCCGGAACAATTTTCTGCTCTTCCACAGGCCCAAGATCCCGGGGATTTGGATAAACGGTTTTGGAACGGGTACTACAACCAAAATAAGAAAAAAGTCGCAATGAAGGGGAGCAATCAAATTATACAGGAAGAAATGTGAAAGGACATGGCAATTTCAAAAAAAAACACTGGAACTGATAAGTATATTGACTGTAATGATTCTCAAGTTGTGAATTTATCTAATTGTGTTGTTTCTGGCACAGTATTATCAGTATTAAATTTGGGACTTAAATTTATGCCGACAGCATTGCCTCAGTTACACGTTCTAAGACGTGAACTATTTTCTCTTAGTAGAAAGTTGCATCTGGTAGATTTTTTTCACAAAAATAATTATTTTTGTAATAATGGTGTGTGTAATGTGGTGGATGAATGTGAGAACTCTGATGATTCATTTTATTCTTGTTATTCTGATCAGAATGATTGTGAAGGGAGGGTAAATGCTTATGATGAATTGAACACTGAATTTCTTAAGAATAAAAGTGACTTTATTCCTCATTTTACTAATGCTCAGATACAGGGTTATGTTTCCACCTTGAACTTTGAAATGGAAAATCTTTACTGGAATTGCATTACTAATAGAAGTAAGATTGGTTATAATATGAGTAAAGAACAATAGCTGACCTTTTTGGAATTTTGTCAGGATAAAAATCTGGTGGTTAAGCCATCAGACAAAGGCAACCAAATAGTAACCTTATACTATGTACAATACCTGGAGATGTGTTATGCACACCTAAATAAAACAGAAGTTTAACTTAATCATGAAGGGATTCACATCTAGATCAGGGGACGTCATCATGCCTCTTTACTCATCCCTCATCAGGCCCATAATTGAGTACAATGCCCCTTTTGGGATGTACCTTACCAGACACCTGCAGCAACTGGAAAGACCCCAAAAGTACCTCACCAAGCGGATCAAAGGGCTCAAACAGATGCCATATGCTGCCCGGTTAAAGAAACTCCAGCTCTACTCAGTGGCATACCACCTGTTCAGAGGCGATCTGTGCCTGACGTATAAAGCCATGTCCAACCCGGAATTAATGGACATGCTGCACCTCAGAAAATCCAAATCCCATCTAGCTACACGCTCGAGAGACTTGAACCTCAGCACTGAAATAAATAGGACATGCTGGAGGGACAGATTCATAACCCAGAGACTCCCTTCACTCTGGAATAAAATCCCAGTCCAGGTTAGGCAGAGTCCCTCATTGACTCTCTTCAAGAGGAATCTTGATGAGTGGATGGGAGATCGTAGGTTTACCCCGGGTATCACTTCTGTGTCACTGTTAGACAGAGGCACAGTATACTAACCTCGAAAAAGGGCATAGCAAAATAAATTTAAAATGGGTGGCGAAAGCCAAACACATTCTGGCTAGGCTTATAAATGCCCTAGGGCAGATAGCCTAGTATGAACCTATGAACCTATGAACCTATAAGTGTACGAGAGATGTGACATCTCAAAATACTATGAGTCTATTAAAGAATATGAATGTTTGTTAAAGAGAGGTTTTAGACTGGGATATCTTACCTCTGAGGATGTGGATAAAATTTCAGTGTGGATCAGAACAAAATGGCTGTGTTTTATTGTCTTCCTAAGACACATAAAAATGTAGATCCTCTGTGTGGAAGACCTATTGTTTCGGCAGAAAGGTATTTCCTGAAAAACATTTGCATTTTGTTACATGAATATTTGAAAGAATATGTTATCAAAATTCCTTCATATATTAAAGATAGTCAGAATTTTCTTGATAAAATAAAAATGTTAACTTGGTATGAGGATATGTATTGGCTTAGCTTAGATGTAAAAAGTCTTTATACTAATATTAAACATAATGTAGGTATGCAAGCATTGTTACAGTATTTGGAAGATACTCCACAGTCTCATTTTTGATGGATCTTGTACTGTTTTGTCTTAAGAACAATTTTGTTACATTCAGTGGGGAGGTTTTTCACCAACTTCAAGGTACTGCCATGGAGGCTGCTTTTGCCCTCATGTATGCCAATCTGGTTATGGCTAGGTTTGAAGAAAATTTAATTTACCGCATTTCATTTTGTTTTAACTAAAGTAGTATTTTATTTTCGATACATAGACGACTTGATTTTTTTGTGTTGGGGTAGTGAAATTGATTCACAAACATTTGTAAATGAAATACAATCTAATAACATGGGCCTACAATTTGATGGTATCCAGCTAGGGATAGAGGTGAACTTTTTAGATATTCATCTTTATGGCTTGGATACAACAATACTTCGGAAGTTTGACCAAAGGAATTTATTTCTGTATGAAAGTAGTTGCAATCCACAATATTTGATGTCAGTATTACCTTATAATGAATTTTTGAGGATTAATAACTTATGTAGTATTGTCTCTGTTTTTAACAGAGAAGTGGTGGAAACACAAAATATGTTTATTAGGAGAGGGTATAATACTGACAATGACATGGAATCTAAATCCAGAGTCTTACAAATGAGATATGGTAGGCAGTATGTTGATCATAAGGGTAATAAAAGATATAATAGCAATTTAGGTATACTAGATGAAAGTGAAAGAAGAATTTTCTTTGTCACTACTTACAATGTAATGACTCAAGATTTGGTAAAAAAAAGTTTGTAAATTTTGGCCTATGTTATTTAAAGACAAGGGGTTACAACATATTTTACCTAACCGGATTGACATTTCTTATAAAAGAGCCAGGAATTTGGCAAATATGGTAGTACATAATTATTTTCCCCACCAGATGTAATTGTTGGTAATTATGTTATTAAATCAGAGGCAGGTACTAGACCATGCTTTAAATGCTCTGTTTGTAAATATGTGGCTAGGTCATTTTCATTTATAAATTACTGTAGATTCATACCTAGTGGTAAAATTACATGTCACACTGAGGGTATTGTATATGCATTAAGATGTAGTTGCAACTTGTTTTATATAGGGGAGACAAGAAGATTTAAAGTGCAAATGCAGGAACATATCAGGGATATTAAAAATAAAAAGTTAGACAGTCCGCTTGGGGAACATGTCATAATTCTAATCCAGCTGAATTGCAGGATTGTATTTTAGAACATATTGAAGTGGGTTTAGGTGAGTGTGTAAGTTTAAAATACAAACTTTTAAGAAAATAAACTATTTATTTTGAAATATGATACTGTAACTGGAAATACGTGACTTGCTAATAATTTTTATTGAATAATTGTTTAATTGATTAATTTTAATGCATTTATTGTATTTAAGGCTGCTGGTGAGTGTATGTTTTTTACTCTTGGAAGGCTTACGGGCCAAGGCACTAAGGATTTATTAAAGCATTTGGATCTGTGCTTTTTGTGGTTCTTTTTATTCCTTTTGCATGTTGTGCTATTTTGTGTACTCATAAAATTATTCTTCCCTCTGTTAGTCTACACAGTTTATACATACATCCATACATACAGATAAGTTACTGGAAAAGAAAGCAGCTTCAACTGAATATTAACAACAGACCCCAACAAAACTATCCATGTAGGAATTGTGACAACACCATTAGTTATTGCAACCCAAACTGTGCCATTTGTAAACATAAGAAAATTCATAGAAACATCCATTATAAAATATTCAAAAATACTAGCAAAGTCAGTAAAGAAAGCTTTCTGTCTATCCTTAGGCATAGAATGTAGGAACAATTAAAACATTCAGGAGGGATTCAATAAAACCTACATGGTCATTTTTCATCATGTGCCCATTGCAACATGAAGCGCACATGGCTGTGAATATTTTTGCATTCAGTAAGCTCCGTGTAAAGGCGCACAATCACCCACAAACACTGTAACTTCCATGGAATGCTAATTACAGCATTGTTGTTGTTGCGTCTTTTGACTTTTCCCGGTTAGGGGTTGCACAGCGGAACTCCTGTCCGCTAATGATTGGTAGTTGATTTTTACGTGCAGAGTTACCAGCCCTGATGCACAACCTTCAACAAAGGTACGCCCATTCATGCATGTCTCCACGCAAAAGACGCTCTAGCTGAGAATCGAACCGGACAGTGTCTTACTGTGAGGCGACAATGCTACCGCAGCACCACCACCGCAGATACGAATGCTAATTACAGCATAAATAGCTAAATTGAAACACTGTGAAGCGATTCAACAAGTTGTAAACCAACCGTGTAGACTTTGTGGTTGTGCTGCCCACGTATACGAAAACTTTCCAAATACAGCCATGGAAAGGCGTCTATGCAGAAACAAGAGTAGGTAAAAGGTCATAGATCTGTACAGAACTGGTCCTAATATGTAACAGCTGTGCTATAAAAGTAGAGTAACTTTAGCAACAATCCTTTTAAGTGTCATGACATAAATGTAGCTTCGCTCCCCCACCCCAAAATTAAGAATATACTCTTAAGTAAGCTAAAAGTGTAAACCCCTGAAACAGGCTATTCATACTTTCATGTAAGCATATGTAGTATTTAGCTGATGGAATGCAGTCAAATTTTATCTTAAACTGTATTCCTCTGTGCAGATGTATAGCAAACTAATACCCTCCCTCGTGTTTACATTGGGTTCCCCATCAGCTTCTCTGCCTACATGGTTATCAAACGTGCAAATTCATGGCTGTCAGCACAGTGAGGATGCAAATGAGGTCAAAACTCATGAGAATTGCTGAATTGCAAAAAATAGTAACCATGTGGGGATGTTCACTCTATGTAGGCACTTCCACAGTGTATGTTTTCAGTGGATGTCAACAGTAAATTATGACATCTGTGGGGTGTCAGATTACACTTACAGAGGTGTACATGTAGGTTTGTGAAGGGTGAAAGTGCATGTAAGCATGCACAATGCACAATTTATGTTTCATCCTTTGAATTTTATGTTAAAATGTGCCATCTCTGTCTGTTTTAAGTATTTTTATTTTTATTTTCGTTATTGTTTGTATGATGCAGTGCTTAGCGCAATCACAGCAAACTGAGGAATGAATGGTAGGTTTCACTCCGCATGTCATGGAGCTATTCCTGTGGCAGCAAGTGTATGTGTAAGGCTAGCATATAGAGGGTCCTGGGTTCTTGTACAGGGTACAGCCTTTCCTTCACTTATTGTGCTCCCATGTTTGCACAATATCACATCAACGAAGGAAAGTAATACTAATTTTGTCTGTACTTACCTTATTTTGATTTTGATTTAATTTTACATTTTTTATTTTTTATTTTGATTTAGGACTTTGCTGCATGGAGGGGCACATAATGAGCAAGTAGCATGTGTGTTTAATAGATGCTAATGACAGCATAAGCAGGGGAATTGCATTTTAATGAACCAAGCCAACATGGTGGAGCTATTCAACAAGCTATAAAGCATCCATGTAGCCTCCATTTTGTTTCTCCTGGAATACTTCAATACCATTGGAGTAGAGACAAGGAAATGTTAACTGGGCACAATGCTAGGGACTGCTAAAGCTTTGCTCCATAAGTATGCACAGGAGGCTGAACTCAATGCTGCTGGTACTGGTGACAATAGGCCTAGGTTAAGAAGGAGAAGAGTGCTCAGGCCCAGGGTAACTTATCAGATACTACATGATCTTGAAATTTTAGAGTGCTACAGGGTAGACAGGAACATATTACAAGAATTCTGTGAGCTCTGCTGCCCTCAACTCAGAGCCAGAGCAAACCCAGGGGAACCTATCCCAGTGGAAACTAAGGTATATGTATCCCTTAAAATATTAGCTACTGGGACTTTCCAAAGACCAACTGGGGACATAATAGATGTGTCACAGTTATCAGCATCCAGGATCCCCCACCAGTTCCTGGATACTATGCTCATACATGTCAGTGAGCACATATATTTTCCCCATAGTTCTAAGGAGAGGGCCAGCAATATGTGATAGTATGACCATGTAGCGCACTACCTTAAAATACTAAGTGTCATAGATTGCACTCATGTACAAAAAAAGGCACCACCTGGTGAGCAGGGTATAATCTTCATTAACAGCAAGGGATAACACTCCATCAACTGCCGAGTCTTGTGTAATGGCCAGGGAATTATCTTGAATGTGTGCGCTGGCAACCCTAGCAGTTATCATGACTCCTGTATATGGCGCACATCACAGCTGAACCAGATGTTTGCTAGGGGGGAACATCCCACAATGTCATTTACTGGGGGATGCTGGCTATGCACTCGAACCATGGCTGATGACACCCATCAGAAGTGCACACACACAAGCACAGAAGAATGCAATAATGAGGCACATGCTCAAACTGGAAACATCATAGAACATGTGTTTGGGCTGCTGAAGTCACGGTTCCAGAGCCTAGATACATATGGTGGAGCCCTCCAGTATAATCCATGCACATGTACACAAGTCTACACAGTATGTGCTATGCTACACAATCTAATGCTGAAGAAACAGCTGCAGCAGGATCAGCAAAGGGGAGGGACACACATCCCTCCACCAATGCCTAGGTCACTGCAGCCACAGTCAGAGGAGGACTTGGAGGGGGAACCACCAGCTGCTGTGCCTGGAGCCAGACATACACATGCTCAGTATGCCCTTGCTTTGTCTAAGAGACAAGGTATAGCATGTTCACTGACCACCTAGGTGTCTAATACCTTTCTCCTGCTCACATAAATATAGTAAAACTGATGCCAGGAAACTCACACAACCTTTACCTCCCTATGTATTGGCAGTGTACTGCTTGCATCAGGCAGAGTCAGCCCTGAACTAAAAGTGTGTCAATTGTTGTATTTGCAAGGTAAGTCCTGAACCTAGACAGCATTCTTGAATAATATTATGGCATATCCTTGTATTTCATAACTTGGTACAGTAATCAAGTAAGTAATTAGTGGTGGATTTTTACAAAAAGTACTTTAACATGTGACAGCAGAGACTTATTTGACTTATAGGTGTCTAGTAGTAAGTTGTAGTCCTCAGGCATCAAAGAATCACACACACACACACACACACACACACACACACACACACACACACACACACACACACACACACACACACACACACATACATACCTCTCGAGAATACTTATGATCACTGCATGGTCTCAGTTTAGCACCATACCTTTGTACAGGTAAATCATTAAAGAGAGAAGTTAGAAAGTAATGATACATATTGCAGTTTCTGACTTCACAACCCTTCCCAAGATCAAACAATAGGCAGGATGCAGAATAAGAACAGTAACAAGAGCATCATATCCTTGTTTTCACCATAGCAATAACACATTTGCTTCCCCACAAAAGAACAGCCTATACTTGTTTGTGATATAATGGTAATTGAGCTTTGTTTCCCCCAAAAGATCAGTGCACCCTTGTTCGTGCCATAACAGTAAGTTAGCTATGCTTCCACCAAAAAGAACAGTATATGCCTGTTTATGCCATTCAACCTGGCCTTCAGTTGCTTGAACTGCATATCATATAACTCCAAGTTAGTATCCTCATGGGTCTACTTTTCTTGATCGAAATTTCAAAATCTTGAACAAGAAAAGTAGAAACCCACTTAAGCAAATGTGCACTACATCTAAAGTGTACTTTTGCAAAAGCCGATTCAGCGAAGCACATTACAGTGGGGATAAGGAAATATATCCTTTTCCCCACTGTAGTGTGATCTCAGAGTTAGTGTATTTAAGTAGAGGGGTGTGGAAGGCACAGCCCCCTGCATGGGAGTGCAGGGGGGTTTGCCCCTGCAAAATAGTGTTTAAGGTTATTTGTTTTGGGGTTTTTTTTATTTGCTGAATCAGCTTTTGCAAAAGTGCACTTGCGATGTAGTTCACTTTCACTTAAGTGGGTTTCTGCTTTTCTTGTTCGAGATTTTGAAATTTTGATCAAGAAAAGTAGACCCATCCTTACACATTTTAAGGCCAATGATATGGAATGACTTACACACTGCATGTCTCACACTACTGGTCACATAACTGATGAAGTACCAAGAAACAGACATATAAGACAGAGCTGTATATATATATATATATATATATATATATATATATATATATATATATATATATATATATATATATATATATATATACATATCTGCAAGCATAATCATAACAGGTTGTGTGATCATTAAGTGCACTACATTCAAATATAATAAAGAGAATTAAATGTACAAATCACAGCTAATGGTTTGATATCAGTGTATATTCTGATGCAGTTGGTTGTGTGAAGAATGACTTCAGTTCTTTGATGCAAAGATGTTTCTGTGGCAAAGAGGAATAAGGCATCCATCCTGTTTTCTGAAGTTGCATTGATGGGAGAGTTCAAATCTTGTGCTATGTAGAAATATCTCATGTGTACTATCATGTTCCACTGTGTAATGTCATACATTGGTTTTCCTTATTTCATGTATTTCTCCTTTTTTTCAATTCCATATTCCTTTTACTTTTACCCGACAACAAAGACATTACAGGATTGGCTATACTCATTTGATTTGCGTGGTGCCACATTGTAGAAACAGGACAAACCAGACCACCTAGGAAGCAGACAGCCACAAATATAAACTGTATATATTGAATTAATGCTCTTGGGTATTCCAAAATCCAGGCCTGGAGTACAGATGGAACTATCAGACATTTGCAATACAGCCCACGTTTGCACTCAGCTTAACTATGAACAAACAGATGTACCTCTCATGCATGTACACTTTGTTCACCATCGCGCAAACCAGCTGCTCACAGTTCTATGGAACTGTATATATCATGATTCATTATTGTTTTTTATTTTCCATTTCCTTTGTCTGATATCAAACTACATTTGTAAACATTACAAACCAAGGGCCTGATCTAGCTATACATCATATATGTACAATACATTCATGGAGATATGCTCTAGAGAAAAGAGGAATAAAGGTCAGCAGGAGTAAGACAGAATATATATGTGTGAATGAGAGGGAGGATAGAGGAATGGTGAGGATGCAAGGAGTAGAAGTGGCGAAGGTGGATGAGTTTAACTACTTGGGGTCAATAGGCCAGAGTAACTGTGAGTGGGGAAGAGAGGTGAAGAAGAGAGTACAGGCAGGATGGAGTGGGTGGAGAAGAGTGTCAGGAGTGATTTGTTACAGACGAGTACCTGTAAGAGTGAAAGGGAAGGTCTACAAGAGGGGAGTGAGACCAGCTATGTTATATGGGTTGGAGACAGTGGCATTGACAAAAAGGCAGGAGTTTGAGCTGGATGTGGCAGAATTAAAGATGTTAAGATTTGCACTGGGTGTGATGAGGGTGGACAGGATTAAGAATAAGTATATTAGAGGGTCAGCCCAGGTTGGAAGGTTTGGAGACAAAGCCAGAGAGGCACGATTACATTGGTTTGGACATGTGCTCAGGAGGGCTGCTGAGTTTATTGGGAAAAAGATGCTAAGGATGAAGCTACCAGGTAACAGAAAAAGAGGAAGGCCTAAGATAAGGTTTATGGATGTGGTGAGAGAGGACATGCAGGTGGTTGGTGTGACAGAGCAAGATGCAGAGGACAGGAAGAAATGGAAACAGGTGATCTGCTGTGGTGATCCCTAACGGGAACAGCTGAAAGAAGATGATGATGATGACATTCATGTGTTGCCCCCCCCACACACACACACACGCACACTCACACACACACACACACACACACACACACACACACACACACACACACACACACACACACACACACACACTACCAAGCAGTACAACCCCGGGGTCTCAGTACTTTTTCCACACATATATCAACCACACTACAAAGTGTAATATATAATATTGTATGCTCCATTGTGGACAGAGCCAGTTGGTGGTGCTTACAACCTTGCTCTGCTAAACTCAAACATCCAGCTATGCTCATTAAGGATACTTTTGTTGCTACACAGCTAGTCTTCTAAACAGCCTAGCCCTATAACTGCTATTAGGCTACTAGCATCATATAATGCCATGATGCTATGTGCCTAGGCAGTGCTCCCAAGCTGTTGTGCACCATGTCGCTTGCCGATGTCATCTACTATAAGTGCACCTGCACTCTTGTATAAATCAGACTTGTGTTGTGGCACTTGCATTAAGTACTGTGTTCTGTAGTCTGTATACTTAGGTAGAGTTTCAGCTCTTACTGCAGTTGACTGTGAGTGTGTGTATGTGTGTGTGTGCATGTGTGTGTGTGTGTGTGTGTGTGTGTGTGTGTGTGTGTGTGTGTGTGTGTGTGTGTGTGTGTGTGTGTGTGTGTGTGTGTGTGTGTCTAGTCAGCAGAGTAGATATGGTATCCTACAGTTACTTCTCCAAGAGCGTGAATGACCAGTATTTTGATACTTGCACAAACCTACACATCCATTTCATGCAGTCCTCTCAACCTCTTGTCTTCCACATGGCCTGTTGACATCATCTACTATAAAAGCACAAAACATGAATGAAACTTATAAAAAATAATAAAGCATGAAGACCAGCTCACAGAAACAGACTGCACTTTAATATGAGCGCTTTCATCAGCATAAAACCATCTGACTTCTACAGATTAACTGAACATAAAACATCACTTCCTTTTATACAAAAAACATCACTTCTGTTTATGCAAAATCAGTCACATGATCCCTGAATAATGCATTTCTTTCATGATAAAGAGACAAAACAGGCATTTCTATCCCCTATTGAGTGCAGCACTTGTGGAAATGAGAAAAACAGCAGTGATAAGTGAAAACATTGGGAATGTGGTTAAACCCTTTACTAATGCCATGATTTTATCATATTACCACTGTTTTGAAAGCATTAGAGAGGTAGTTATGAACAACTGGATAATTTTTAGTAGTGATGAAGAAAATCTTAAAAAAGTAGGGGAGAAGCCTTTGATAATATACAAAAAAAATCTGAGCATAAAAACCTGTTGGACATAAACGTTGAAGAACAAGAACAGCAAAATATCAAAAAAGCGAAATTAAGAATGCCAAATGCATTCCCGGAAGTAACAGTGCCATACAGGTAAGGTAAACCTAACTCTACAAACCTTACCTAAAACACTTTTTGAAACGTTTTTGCAGGGGGGCTTGCACCCCCAACTCCCCTACTTATATATATACCAACTCCAAGACCGCACTACAGTGGGGAAAAGGATTAATTTCCTCATCCCCACAATCACCCTGCTGGCCAAGAAAATCCATTCAGCATTCTCCATTTTGCTCTTTTGGTACTTTGTTGTTCTTCTTCTTCGATGTATATGTGTCGATGAACATGTATTCGTGATAGACAGCTTTTGCAATTCTGATAGAGACCCCATATTATTCCCAGTTAACATCCGCACACATTTTAAGGTCAATGATATAGACTGGCTTATGCACTAACTGGTTCTGAGTACTGGTCAGATGACTGATGAATGAGCAAGAAACACAGAAAGGTAAGACAAGGCTGCATATGTGCAAGCAATAATCATAACAGGTTGTGTGCTCACTAAGTGCATTACATAAAAATATACTAAATATAATAAATGTAGAAATAAAAGTTTATGCCTTGATATCAGTGTACCTTCAGTTGCATTAGGTTGTGTGAGGAATGACTTCAGTTCTTTGCTGCAAAGCAGTTTGTATGGCAAAGAGGGATGAGGCATCCATCCTGTTTTCTGAAGGTGCATTGGAGTGAGAGTTAAAATCCAGACCTATGTAGACATATCTCATGTGTACTAACATTAACTACTGTGTATGTCCAAGACTGATTTTCCTCATTTCAAGTAGTTATTTATTTATTTATTTATTTATTTATTTATTTATTTATTTATTGGGCCAGTGTTTGCATGATGCGCCACTTAGCACAAATGGGTTTGGCTGTGCTCATCTGATTTATGGAAAGTGTGGCAGTGCACAAACTGGATGAAAGGACCACCCAGTAACAGACAGGACACAGACAGCCACAAATAGAAACTGGATGCATTCAGTTAATACTAAACACATTAGCCGGCAGTGCGCACCCTTGAGCGCTCTGTTTGTGTGATGCTAAGCAATACACAACAGTTTCAAATGTTGCAAAACAAAAAAGTGTGCACTCCCAGTAAGCTTGATACCTGCAATTACAGGAAAAATATTATTCTACACTTGTCTTGCTCTGTGGTAGGCATGGCAGGGGTTTGTGGACAGTGACTGAGATTCTGTGATCAAAGATGGGTCCAGGAGTCCAAAATGCTTGTTGGACTCCTAATGAATGAACATTGGCCCAAGCTATTACAGAGGGACTATTGTGACTCAGATTACAAGTCAGAGTCATGGAATAGTCTTTCCTGGGCTTTAACTAGTAATACCAGTATCCCCTGCACTGCTGAGCAAAGTAGACATCACAACAGAAACCTCTGGAGGAGGAATAGGGATACCCCTGAACATTGGATCAAGGAATGCATGACTGGGGGCACCCCACAGATGTATAAGTATAAATTACAGAGACTACTTGCAAAAGTTAAAAGCTGAATATAGTCAGAATTGGTATTCATAATGGCATTCTATTCATAGGTTCATAGATTCGTAGGTAGGTACTAGGTTATTGACCCTAGGGCCTATATAAGCCTAGCCAAAAAGGTACCCTGGCTTTCGCCACCCAAGAAAATTATTTTCCTGTGCCCCTGTCGAGCAGAGCCATAGAGGTGATCCCCGGAGTGAATTTCCTATTTCCCATCCAATCATCAAGATTTTTCTAGAAGAGTGCTAATGAGGAGCTTTGTTTGATATAGATAGGTAGTTTGTTCCAGAGTGTGGGAAGTCTCTGGGACAAGAATCTATCCCTCCAACATGTTCTGTTTATTGTGGTGACAAGGTTTAGGTCCCTAGAGCGTGTAGCTTGGAGGGATTGGGATTTCTTTAAGTGGAGCATGTCCAACAGCTCCGGGTTTGACATAGATTTGTATGTTAGGTAGAGATTGCCTCTGAGTAGGCGATATGTGATGGAGTAAAGCTGGAGTTTTTTTAGATGGTCTGCATAGGACATCTGTTTGAGGCTGATTATCCTCTTGGTGAGGTATTTCTGCAGCCTTTCCAGTTGTTGTAGATGTCTTGTGAGGTACATATGAAAAGGGGCGTTGTACTCTATAATGGGTATAATGAGTGATGAGTAGAGAGGAACAATGACCACTTTTTTCCTGGATGAGAAACCTTTTGCTATCAGGTGTGCCATGTAGAGGGATTTCCTGACTACTGGAGTGATGTGATTATCAAAAGGAGAGACTACTGTCTACCTGTGTCCCAAGGTCTCTTATCACACTTTCAGTGTTAAGTAGACTACCGCCTATGTGGTAGCTCATGGGTACAGAGATTTTACCAAAGGGGTGACAATGCACTTTTTGGCATAAAGCTTGAGGCCATGGCTTTGACACCAGGCATCTGTCTCTGTGAGGCCCTTTTGTAGGATGTCCACATCATTAGGAGTTTCAATTACGGCTCCTAGTTTGCAGTCATCTGCAAACTTCATTAGCCAAAAACCTTCTGTATTAGCCTGTACTTCAGAAAAGTAGATACCAAACAGGAGAGGACCCAGGACTGAACCCCGTGGTACTCCACTTGTCACTGGTCTGAAGTCAGATTTGGAGTCTGCTGCTTTCACAGTATGGGTTCTGTCAGTGAGCCAGTTGGCAACCCATCTTCTGACATAGGGATTTGTACCTAGTTTAGTGAGTTTATCTATAATTCCAGAGTGGGGGATGGTGTCAAAAGCCATGGTGAGATCTAGATAGGCTGTGTGAACCACCTTACCCTCGTCTATGTCTTTGGTGACTGCTTCAAAGAAGTCTATCAGGTTTAGGAGACATGATCTGCCTTTTACAAATCCGAACTAGGTGGGGTCCAGAGTTTGGAGATTACCAATGTCTTTGTTTATAAAATCCATGATGATACATTCCATGGCTTGCAGACCAGGCTCATTAGGCTAATGGGGTGGTAGTTCCTGGGGTCCGTGGTGGCTCCCCTTTGTGGAGGGAAATAACCATCGCTCTGCACCATTCATTGGGAACAAAGCCTGAGGTGAGGCTATGATTGAACATGGTGTTTAGGTGGGGTGCCAGTTGATTCGGCAGTTCATGTAGAATGCAGCCTGGGATGTTGTCAGGTCCCATGGATGCTGTGTTCTTGGCTTTGAAGAGTGTGTTTTTTACCTGTGCAGCCGTGATTACAGGAACTTTTCATTCTTACTGTATAGAGATGGGCCCTTTAGGGGGTGAGAGGGGGGTTAAGTTAGCACTGAACCTATCTGTCAGGATGTTGTCTATATCAGTTGGTTTTGTATATTTAGTGCCATTCTGTTTTGTTTTTTTCCACAGCTGTCACAGAATGAGAACTGAATGTGTGAACCCATACCACTAGATTGGCATGGATGAGAGAAGTATGCGGTATGTATGCAGCAGAACAGTACTGTTACTGTAGCATTCAAATTTTATGATATTTTGGGGGAGGGATCTTCTGCAGTTGTATCAAAGTGTGCATGCATATCTCAACTGTAGCAGCAATTATGCATGAATTAGTCTGTATGGCAATCCAACAGTACAGTATTAGACAGTAGTCAGAGGTTGTGGGTTCATATACCCCACTTCCCAGCTATACACATCTGTTAATTTGTCATCAATATTGTAGGGTACATTCGAACCTCTATATCAGTGGCACAAATAGCCTGCTGTAAACTGTAATCTGTATAACTGGAACTCACATATGTGCAATATATGCACACATCAAGGATTGATTGCTGCAATCTATAGTATGGTGTACATCTGTTATGAGCTGGCTAGTCTTAAAAGTAAAAAGTTATTTGTTAGGAGTTGGTAGTCTTAAAAGTAAAGGTAAAAGAATAGAGTCAAATAATTGTATCAATGTATTGTATGTCACATATAAAGATGTGGATGTTCTCCCTTTTCTTTTCACTCACCCCGACCCTTATCTGCTCTTTTTTCCCCCACAGCACAAAGGAGTAAGCCTTCCCTACATTATCCTCCTGCCTCCACTCCACCAGCTACAGCACCAAGGACCAACACAACTGAGATGCAATCTGGAAGCACCCCCCCTTCCTGCCCCTGCACCTCTGGCCCCCCAGATAGTTCTTCCCCACAGGATAGGCCAGTGGTTCCCTCTGGGAGCAGTGGTAGATGTGGTGATTTTATCACCTGCGATGACCTGCCAGGGTTGGTGCATAGGATTGTGTGCCACCCTGTTGGTGCATGCCTACACCATATGGAGACACTGCTCTCCATCATTGTACTTAAAAACACAAGAAGGAAATGCAGTTGTCAGACACTGCAGCCATCGATGCAGTAAGGTAACAGTGATGACAGTCCCATGGGTGATGACTCAATTCTCATTGTCATCCAGCTTGACATTCATGGGTTCAGAATGTCTCCATCCTCAACCCAACCATGGTGTTCACCCACATCCTGTGTCCTTCACCATCCCTGTGCCTTGTCATATATGTCCTGTCTGTCTGCAATTGCTTCCTGACCTTCCCAACCTACCTGATTCCCAACATTCCTCTCCAATGGATACCTGTCCCACAAAAAAAAATCATCCTATACATATCTCTCCATTTTGCAAATATGTCTTCTCTTCAGGTGACAGTTCAAATTTATCTAATATTCTGCATATATGATCATATATTTGTGAATTGTGGTTTTTGAGCCCACAGCCTTGGACTACTCTCTATTACTGTATTGTTATTTTGTCCCTCCTCTTACAGTTGAGAGATGCATGCTCACTGCTATTTGAGACTGTTGCTTTGTGCTACCGGCTAATGCATTCTTACTTTCATTTACAGTTGTGATAGGCATACTCAATTTGATACAACTTTATTAAATACCAAATAAGCTGTCTTCAGCTTTTAATGCTACAGTAACATTACTGTTCTGATGCATATATACCACATGCTTCAGAATACCATTATGAATACCAATCTTAGCTTTATTCAGCTTGTAACTCTTTCATGTGGTCACAGTAATTGACACTTGCACATCTGTGGGTGTCCCAATCCAATGATCAAGGGTATCCCTCTTCCTCCTCCTGAGGTTGTCGAAGTGGTGTCAACATTGTTCACCAGTACAGGGGATATCTGTAGTACTGGTCAAAGCCCTGGGAACACTATTCCATGCTTCAGATTTGTATTCTGAGCCTGAATAGTCCCTGATGCTGGACTAGGAGTCCAGCAAAGACGGTGGACTCCTACACAACCCACCTCTGCATCTGGAAGTGTGCTCACTCACCAGAAACACCATACATGACTATCAGAGATCAAGCCCAATGTAGAATGAGGTTTTACCACCAATTGCACTTTATATCATATTGTGTGATGCTTATCATCTTGCAAACATGTATATGTATTCCCCACTTCTAGTGTTTGCATTATGAGGGACATTGGGCAAACAATGACAAAAAAATTAAATTAAGAAAATTAAAGAAAGGGAAAATCAAATGCCATGCTGTCATCTGTATTATATCTCTCAACCTCCTATCAACAAAAAGAGGAGCAGTAGCCCTCATAATGTGGAACAAATGGGCGATATGTGGAAAACATACATGGCTTACTAACATCTGAAGGTAATGTGGAATGTCATGCAATATGAACTGTTTAAGACCCAAAATGAGGTACATGACAGGGCAGCAACCATACACAGAAATACTATCTGCATTCACATAAGAGGTTTCATGGCCAGCATGAGCCACAAAACCTTGCTTACATGTGCCATGCCTCATTAATATGCATGGAGTGATGCTGCGTGATAAGCAACATCGCATCCACAGTAACACTGGATGTAGGCTTTGTGCAAAACCTACACAGAATTTATTGAATCCTGGTAACTGTCTTCAGGATGACACAGTAAATCTCTTCAACAAAATCTTTCTCACGATTTATACATTAAACTCCTTGACATGTCAACATAGGAAAAATAATCAAATTAAAATCTGATTTGTGACTTAAATCATAAATAAAAAAGTTTATATAAAGTAGTGATAAAGCATTGAAAAAGTGGCACAACAAAAACTCTAGAAAAATGTTGGTCCCTATGAAAGCAAACCAATAATACCATGCTAAAGACTAAGCAAACTGACTATACTGCTCTATCGGAAAACCACAGTAAAACTCCAAAACAGCTCTGATCACTAACCAATGGAATTATATACAAATTGGTTAAAAATCAGAACTCTGCACTTTTACCTGTGAAACAGACTCAATATACCATGCAAAGTTAATTCTTGCTACAGAAATGATATAACTTCCTCAATAAACCGATCAAATTCAACATGCCTGTAACTAATATGGACAGTACCACTACTATCTTATCATTTACTGCTATAAGAAATGTTTTTTCACAAACATAAACCCACCTCGCTTATAGCTGACCTGCCAATGCAATATATTAATAATAGCTGCAGGACCTATTGCTTATCCTGTATCTATGCTTATACATTGTTCTACTCAACAAACTATAATCCTAAAATTCTAGGAACAATCCTATACTATTCCCTTACATAAAGGTAGCAAATCTCTTAAAGTAATAAACTATAGACCCATAGTCATTTTGTCTCGTCCATCCAAAATGCTGAAAAATTGACCTACATTTGGCCAATTAAATAACAATGCACAAGTTATTTGCCATAATACAGCATGGTTTTAAGCCAAGCCAAAGCACAGAAATAACATGTATGAAACCCTCAGTCTAACACCATTAAAGACAAAAGCAAAGCAAAAATTATTGTATCTCTGTTTTAAACCTATCAAAAGCATTTGGTTCAGTTTCAAATTCCATAATTTTACTTAAACTCAAGGAGCTAAAACTCACTAATAATACATTTAATTAGTTTAAAAGTTACCTCAACCACTGAACACAGTGTGTATGTGCTGGGCTGAAAATAAATAAGCTTGTAAAATGAAAGTAGATATGCCACAAAGTTCAATGAAGCACAAAGCCAAACTTGGAAGAACGCAACAAAAATCTGAAGGCTAAGTCCAAAACCACCACACGCGTAGCAATAGGTCACTGTCGTGTAGAATAACAAAGAGAGTTGATTGAATGAAGTGATTTTCATCCCACACAACTGTGGGACTTCTTCAGATCTGAAGAGGAATAACAAAGAGAGTTTATTGAATGAAGCGCTTTTCATCCCACACAATTGTGGTGGGATCTACTTCACATAATAATTGGCTTGTAGTGGTGTGGGTAGAGTGAATTCCTGTAGCTTATGTACAGTGATCTCTGAAAGTGTTTTGTACTCTAAAAGAGCCACGCAGTGTATACTCAGAGTTCAGATCACAATTGTTTTATTTCTTTTGTTAGCTTAGTGTTAGTCAGGGTGAGCAGGCAGCATGTCAGCGGAAGAGTATGGAAAGCTGATAAGGAGCCGGCTGGCGGAGATGTGCCAAACTAGGGGACTGGTGCATGGAAACCTGACTAACGCAGACCTGATTGCAGCCTTGGTTACAGCTGCATCATAAAACAGCAGCCTGGAGGACAATCAGACTGACAGTGGAGATACAATATCCTCAGAGAATGGAGAGTTTAACCTTTCTGCAGTAGACTTAAAAATCCAGCTGGAGCTAAAGAGCCTTGAGTTGGGGGCCAGGCATATGGAACTAAAAGCAGCCAAGGAAATGAGGAGTCTACAAGCTGAGGAAATGAAGGGCAGAGGAGGCATAAGAGGGAAATGCTGACTCTTCACCAGAGTCATGGAGGTAATGGGGAAGGGAGTAAACGGACCCCAGAAGTACAAAAGGTCAGTACATTTCTTACACAGTTTAAAGAGGGGAATAATTTTGATAGCTTCATTCATATTTTTGAGCAGGAATGTAAACAGAAGTTGACCAAGGGCTCTGGGTACGGTTCCTGACCCCCTTATTCCATGGTAAAGCTGTAACTTCTTTAGCAAAAATGCATGATACTGACTGATTTAATTATACTGCTGTAAAAAGACACCTGTTTGAATGTTTTAAGCTAACACCTGAAATGTATAGGAAAATGTTTGTTAGCATAGACGCAAGGCAGATGAAAATGTATGTGAATATGTTGCTGAACTGAGCACTTATTTTCATAGCTGGGTGAGTGAATGTCAGGTCACCACTTTTGAAGGGCTGGCAGACTTTTTGGTAAGGGAACAAGACCTTAGCACTTTGCCTGAGGACATGAGGATCTGGTTAGATGATAGACAGTGTGCTACTTCAGAGGAGTTGGGGAAAAAGGGAGACTTATACCTAGCAAGCAGGGCAGCCCTGACAGGAAAAGGACCCGCAGTACTGCTCATGGGTCTAAAGGACCCATGGTGGGCAGCACAGACTGCCCCAACAGATATCCACCAGTAGCAGGGGAAGCCACTAGTCCAGGTACATGTCCAGGAGCTAGGGTTAAATGTTTTGAATGCAACCAGTGGGGCCATGTGGCATACAGATGCCCATGGAGGCAAGATGAGGAACCAAAGGTGAGGGAGCCAGTAAGTGTGAAAGACAAAATGCCAGTAGTGGGTGGTCTTGAGACAACAGGGGTATGGAACTACCATCCTGCAGATGTCCTGAGAGGGAAGGATTTGGATGAGGCAGTACTATGTACTTATGCAGTTACATGCAGTGAGGCTAGGAGACAAGCATGTGGGTCTGGTTGCCTGGGGGAGACCCAGACAGACTACATACTTGCAGCCAGGACTGCTGAGATGGTTACTTCAGGGAGTGAGCTACACTGTAGCAGTTAGACTGAATGTGAGCCACAGCTGCTTGTGGGTACTGATGTTCCCTTGGACAGGGTAACTGCAAAGGTAGAGGTGAGTAGTAGTACCCAGGCTGACAGTGAGGTACCGCTGTCAGAGGATGCCAGACTTCCTGTGGAAGGGGAGCTGGGAAGGGTTAAAAGGAGAGACTTGAGACAGGCTCATCTCTCAGACCCTACATTGCAAGGCCTGAGGCAGGTAGCTAGTGTGGCACCTGATTCTCAAGGGAAGGGGGAATCTGTATACTGGAACAAAGGGTTACTGTACAGAGAGTGGACCCCTGAGGGAGGGCTAGAAGGTGAGAGAGTACAGCAGTTGGAAGTGCCTAGAGCTTACCGTCTGGCACTTCTAGCCATAGCCCATGATATTCCCTTTGCAGGTTGTATGGGCATAAAACGTGCAAAGAGGCATATTATGCAAAACCTCTATTGGCCTGGAATTTCCAGAGATGTAACAGGGTACTGCAGGGTCTGTGAGCAGTGCCAAAAGCTAGGCAAGGCAGGAGACAAGGTGAGAGCTCCTTTGATGCCTTTGCCTGTGATTGAAGAGCCATTTCAGAGGGCATCTATGGATATTGTGGGTCCTCTGAGTACCCCAAGTCCCACAGGGAAAAAGTATATCCTAGTGATTGTAGATTATGATACATGATACCCTGAGGCAGTGACTTTGTCCTCCTTTGAAGCCGAGAAGGTGGCAAATACTTTGCTAGAGATTTTCAGCAGGGTAGGTTTCCCAAAGAGGCACTACTACTGCTACTTCAGAGGAGTTGGGGAAGAAAGGAGACTTATACCTAGCAAGCAGGGCAGCCCTGACAGGAAAAGTAACCCCAGTACTGCTCATGGGTCTAAAGGAACCCATGGTGGGCAGCACAGACTGCCCAAACAGAATCCACCAGTAGCAGGGGAAACCACTAGTCCAGGTACATGTCCAGGAGCTAGGGTTAAATGTTTTGAATGCAACCAGTGGGGCCATGTGGCATACAGATGTCCACGGAGGCAAGGTGGAGAACCAATGGTGAGGGAGCCAGTAAGTGGGAAAGACAAAATGCCAATAGTGGGTTGTCTTGAGACAACAGGGCTATGGATCTACCATCCTGCAGATGTCCTGAGAGGGAAGGATTTGGATGAGGCAGTACTATGTACTTATGCAGTTACATGCAGTAAATCTAGGAGATAAGCATGTGGGTCTGGTAGCCTGGGGGAGACCCAGACAGATTACATACTTGCAGCCAGGACTGCTGAGGTGGTTACTTCAGGGAGTGAGCTACGCTGCAGCAGTGAGACTGAATGTGAGCCACAGCTGCTTGTGGGTACTGATCTTCCCTTAGGCAAAGGTAGAGGTGAGTAGTAGTACCCAGGCTGACAGTGAGGCACCACTGTCAGAGGATGCCAGACTTCCTGTGGAAGGGGAGCTGGGAAGGGTTGCAAGGAGAGACTTGAGACAGGCTTAGCTCTCAGACCCTACATTGCAAGGCCTGAGGCAGGTAGTTAGGGAGGCACCTGATTCTCAAGGGAAGGGGGAATCTGTATACTGGAACAAAGGGTTACTGTACAGAGAGTGGACCCCTGAGGGAGGGCTAGAAGGTGAGAGAGTACAGCAGTTGGCAGTGCCTAGAGCTTAATGTCTGGCACTTCTAGCCATAGCCCATGATATTCCCTTTGCAGGTCATATGGGCATAAAACACACAAAGAGGCATATTATGCAAAACTTCTATTGGCCTGGAATTTCCAGAGATGTAACAAGGTACTGCAGGACCTGTGAGCAGTGCCAAAAGATAGGCAAGGCAGGAGACAATGTGAAAGCTCCTTTGATGCCTTTGCCTGTGATTGAGGAGCCATTTCAGAGGGTATCTATGGATATTGTGGGTCCTCTGAGTACCCCAAGTTCTGCAGGGAAAAGTATATCCTAGTAATTGTAGATTATGCTACACGATACCATGAGGCAGTGGCTTTGTCCTCCATTGAGGCCGAGAAGGTGGCAAATGCTTTGCTAGAGATTTTCAGCAGGGTAGGTTTCTCAAAGGAAATAGTGTCAGACAGAGGTGCCAATTTTATGTCAGACCTGCTGGCTTGTCTGTGGAAGTCCAGTGGTGTGAAACACATGAAGACCACCCCTACCACCCCCAGACTAATGGTCTTGTTGAGAGGTTAAACTCTACAATCATGTCCTTGCTATGGGCATTTGCAGATCAGTTTAAGAGGGAGTGGGACAAATATTTTCCCATCTGTTATTTGCTTACAGAGAGGTTCCCCAGGAATCCACAGATTTTTCACCCTTTGCATTGCTGTATGGGAATAGGGTGAGGGGACCTCTAGATTTAATTAGAGATGAGTGAGAAGGTGAGTGTGAGTCTCACAAGGTGTCTGTTGTGGCATATGTCCTGAATCTCAGAACAAAGCTCAGGGAACTCATGGGCCTGGCCCAGGAGAACCTGGCAGAAGCCCAACAACAGAAAAAGGTGTGGTATGACAGGAATGCTTGAGCTAGAGAGTATGCTGTAGGGCGGCAGGTGATGGTTCTCATTCCTGTCAGACACAACAAGTTGCAGGCAGCTTGGGAGGGACCCTACAAGGTAGTAAGAAAGGTAAGTGATGTTTACTACATGGTGGAAGTGCTAGGCAGATGGCAGGGGCACAAATTGTACCATGTTAACATGATACTGCACTTTATTTATTTTATTTATTCTGTGTTGCACAAACATTCCTGATTGTACTGAAGAAGATACTGTGGTGTTGTAGTGGATTGTATTTTATTTCAATTGAATGTAAAGCTTTTTAAGAAATGCATTATTCAGGGATTATGTGACTGATTTTGTATAAAAGGAAATGATGATTTTTGTATAAAAGGAAGTGATGTTTTTTGTATAAAAGGAAGTGATGTTTTATGTTCAGTTAATCTGAAGAAGTCAGATGGTTTTACGCTCGAAAGTGTTCATATTAAAGTGTAGTCTGTTCCTGTGAGCTGGTCTTCGTGCTTTATTATCATCTACTATAAGTTCACCTGCATGGCGCTTAAAGTCAGACTTGTGCCATGGTACTTCCATTAAGTACTGTGTTCTGTAGCCTGTGCACCTGGATATGTAGGGGTTCTAATCTCACTGGAGTCAACTGGATGCGTGTGTCTCTCATCAGAAAAGTAGATGTAGTATCCTACAGTTGCATCTCCAATGGCATGGATGGCCAGTTTTTTGATAGTTGCTGATGCCTACACATCCCTTTCATACAGGCCTCCCAACCTCTTGTCTTCCACATGGCCTGCTGATGTCATCTGCTATATGTTCATCTGCACTCCTATATAATTCAGACTTGTGCTGTAGCACTTGCATTAAGTACTGTGTTCTGTCATCTCTGTACTTAAATAGGTAGGGGTTCTATTCTCACTGCAGTCAATTGTGTGTGTGTGTGTGTGTGTGTGTGTGTGTGTGTGTGTGTGTGTGTGTGTGTGTGTGTGTGTGTGTGTGTGTGTTTCTAGTCAGCAGAGTAGATGTGGTATCCTACAGTTACATCTCCAATGGCATAGATGGAAAGTTTGTTGATAGTTTCTCATGCCTACACATCCCTTTCATACAGGCTCTCAATCTCTTGTCACCCACATAGTCTGCTGATGTCATCTACTCTAAGTTCACCTACATTCCTATAAATGCCAGACTTGTGCCATGGCACTTGTGTTAAGTACTGTAGCCTGTATAGTTAGATAGGTAATGGTTTTATTCTCACTGCAATCAGCTGTGTGCATGTATATCTCTAGTCAGCAAAGTAGATGTGGTATCCTACAGTTATATCTCCAATGGCATGGATTGCCAGTTTGTTGATAGTTGCTCATGCCTACACATCCCTTTCATATAGGCATCCCAAACTCTTGTCTCCCACATGGCCTGCTGATGTCATTTACTATAAGTTCATCTGCAATCCTATAAAAGCCAGACTTGTGCTGTGGTGCTTGCATTAAGTACTGTGATCTGTAGTCTGTGTACATAGGTAGGGGTTTTATTATCACTGCAGTCAAGTGTGTGTGTGTGTGTGTGTGTGTGTGTGTGTGTGTGTGTGTGTGTGTGTGTGTGTGTGTGTGTGTGTGTGTGTGTGTGTGTGTGTTAGCTGTTGATTGACATTATACACAGAGTTTTACACCAGCGTGTGGGAATCTTAGTCTGGCCTCAACAGACTCTGCTGATGTCATCAACTGTAGGTTAGATATGGATATGCAGTAATCCCACCAGGGCATGGTCAGACAGTGGGCTGGAGACAAGGCAGGCATAACATCATCCTATACCACACAGGTCACAGCAATGTGGTTTTTAATGTATCCACAAACACTATGGCATGTTTTGTAGAATCTGTGTTATGTTGATGAGAAAGGCCTGTGGGCTCTCCAGCAACACTTCTAAATGATGAAGTTCATGTATTAATGTGAACAAAAGCACTTATCCTAATATTGTTATTGGCTGCTTGAATTAAAAGAATGTTGGTTATTTGTTTCCAGTTTCTTTTTTGTAGTCGTAGTATTTTTGAGTTTTTTACAGTTGAGAAGTATTTTCTGTTTTTTCTTCACTTTCTAGATCTAAGCTGACCCATCAAGTGGAAGTAAGGCAGCCTGCAGTTCTGTTGTGAATACCTCCTCCCAGTCAGTAATCACCCTCAGCTGAATCAAGTATTAATCTACACCATATAAAAAGGTCACACTGTAGATAGGAAAACTGATGTTGAGGAGAGTTTTGGATGTTTAGAACAGTGATTGCAAGCTTTTACTACAGGATATATGTACAGAGGAGTACTGTATTTCAGTAGGTATGTTTCCATTTTGTCACCTACATACTGCATATGCTGAAATGCATTTAACAATAATGTGAAGCACATGCTTCCACAATGTTATCTGTATACATTACTTAGAAGTGTACTGATGACATAGCCACGTTTGTCAAGCCATTTCAGAGGTACACATGATTGGCAATACATGTAAATATATGGAAAGGACTGCTGTGTGAGAAATTTGTACAGATGTTTCAGGGACAGGTCCTTTGACAACACTGTTAACATTTCAAAGATGTGTTGTTAGCGAAAAGGGTCATTTGCCTGTTTTGCTTGGGTGGTGGGCTAACATGAGTTACTCTTATTGCACTAACAATGGTATGTTGCTCTTCTTACTCTCCTTATTTTGCATCCTGCCTTGTTAGTATAGTACATCTGCAGACTGTTTAATGTTTCTCCAGTGGGCAATAGTGACTGGCTACCATTTATGCTGCATCTGTAAACACTTATTTTGTAGTTATGTGATACTTATGTGTATTATTCATCTGTTTTCATTTAGAACACCTACAATAATGGTAGGGAGACACCTCAATCCACACCAAAGACCATTTACAGATGCCAAAAAACAGGTTATCATTGGTGGTTTACAACATGATCTCTTCCTACTTTGCAGAGGAAGGTGAGAGATGGCCCTTTGTCTGCAAATATGGCAGCAAATTGTTGCAGATCTCAAATCTATGGGTAGCCATGGATGAAGCTATGAATAGGTGCATCACAGGTCCACTGATATGACCATCTCTTCAAGAAGGTGAGCAGCTACGGTAGACCATGATCT
The DNA here is from genome assembly GCF_019279795.1 of Protopterus annectens. Classification (NCBI taxonomy): domain Eukaryota; kingdom Metazoa; phylum Chordata; order Ceratodontiformes; family Protopteridae; genus Protopterus; species Protopterus annectens. The sequence continues at coordinate 1,130,336,302 of NC_056729.1, forward strand.
CTTGGTTACAGGTGCAGCCCCCCCCCCACAGGAACCATCACTGACCCCCAGTGAGCAGTTCCTAGCAAACATAAGGAACACGGACAGCTTCCAGGACACTGCTATACCACATGTACTAGATGTGGAAGCCAGCATTTCAGAGATACCAACCACATTCCAGGAGGAGCTTCTAGGTAGGTCTTGCTATCTGAATAGTTGAATACTGTTTAATAGTTAACAAATTTAAATGAATATGTTAAATTTGTGTCACATGTATTTATTTAATTAGTGGAGGATTGAAGATTTCTACAAGTATAAGCTTAGCTTGGAGTTGTTAGCCACATTCTTGTTTAAGCAACTGTTTACTGCAGCTATAAAGGGTCAAATGTATTAACCTCTGTGTTACTGTTGATTGCAATGTTGTTGCCCTTACCATTTCTTTAACTTCTTTCAGGACCATCAGGCCTCCAGGAACGCTTGCCTTCTGCAGTTGGTAAGCCAATTAGTTTGATGTCAGTACTGATGATTAATTTAAACAAATATTGTAGTGTGTGATATTGATCTCAGACATGTTGTGTGTATAGCTGGACAGTCTCTAATAGTGGCAGAAGTGTTACTTTGCTAGCAGTATATATTGCATTATACTAGTGCCAGTATTAATGTATTCCTGTATTTCTTATTTGTTTATCACAGATGAGTCTGACAGTGGAACTGTGGGCCCTGTACCAACCTGAGGCACAGTCAGGGGGTGCAAAGGTTGAATCTGACACAGAATTTGACATACTGCCATCCCCTGCATTTACATTGCACACAGCCAGGCTTGTGCCTACCCATTCCACTGATTCCACAGATATTGGACAGGTGGAGGGCAAAGGCATTGATCAGGGGAAGTGTGACTATTGTGGCTTCATGCCTGTTGAGTCTGGCTGTAGCCAAAGTGTGGGTGAGGTGCCAGGCAAAAGGATTGATAGGGGTGCTCGAAGGGGGCCCTATTGTCCCTACTCCACCTGGTGCAGTGTCACTTCCTATGGCACTATACATATGTTTAGGGCCATTATGGATGCACAGACATGTTACAAATATGGGCTACAGACAAATGCTTAGGGTTGTGGATGTGGCTGAGGCTGACATGCTTGACTGCCTGCACTGTGTTGCCAATTCACTGGATTGAATGCATGAAACATTGGAACAAGGGGTGTCTGTGATGGACTGAGGGGTGTCTTTCATCCGATGAGCATTATCTGTTGTGGAACATCTGCTGGGAGGGGAACGTCATCCTCATGGGCGTAGGTCAGCCACAACATTTGCTTATAGCCAACATGGCCATGCCCAATCACACTTCCATAGTGGCAATATTTCCACTGCTCTGTCAGTGAGTGTGCTGTCCACACCCAGACATGGCAGACCGTGGTGTCATGGTCCTGGGTGTTCCTGTGAAAGGAGCTCATCTGACAGACAGCAGTCAAATTCAATTAGCAGCACTTCATCTGAGTGTGTTTCTGAACATCAACATGCCAGTGCAACTCCTGGCAGAGCCAGTTTTCATGGTCAAGGATGACAACAATGAACTGCCACCTCTACCATGCATGGCTCATACCTGTCCAGCACACCATGACTTAGAGCTAGCCTCAAGCTTGACTATGTTCATACACACGTTCACACACCAATTTTACCTGGAGGACCCCTGCAGACACAACACTTTGTTTCACTGCCCATTATTTGGTCCAAATGCCTACCTTCTTCTCCTTTGTACTCACAAACACTCACCAACTTGTTATTTCAGTCTAGGCATCCTGCCCCCCCACACACACACACACACACACACACAACACCCTGTGCAAGTGATGATAACTGAGCCATATCCCTGTGTTCTACCTTTCTGATTCATGGATGCAAAATCTGTGTCTAATGCCCAGAATGCATAGCTAACTTACTGCTTACTATATCTGCACTGGTTTTGTCGAAATCTTCATGGTACCTGTGACTTATATTGCCCTTTGGAAATTTAGATAGTTGATAGCATCCACATGTCACAACTTTCTGGTAAATGCTGTTGTAAAGGTTGTGAAGTCAGAAACTGCAATGTGTATCATTACTTTGTAACTTCTCTCTGTAATGACCACCACACAGCACTCTGTGCAAGTGGTAATGACTGTGCCATATCCCTGTTTTCCATGTTTTGGATGCAGTGAGGCAAAGGCATTCTATCTGATGCTCAGAGTGCATAGCTAACTTACTGCTTAGTAAAGCTGCATTTGTGGTGTTTAACTGGTCATTGTACATTTAACTTATATTGGCCTTGGAAAGTTCCACAGTTGATAGCATCAAAATGTCACAACATTATAATGGATGCTCTTTTGAGGATTATGCAATGTGTATAATTCATTTCTAACGTGTGTCTTACAGGATTTTCAAGTCCAAACATATGGTGCACATCACAGGCCACACCATGATATTCCAGTCGTAGGATTTTATGATAGCATGGCAGTTCCTTTTCCCTTTCCTTAATGTTTTTCATTTCATGTTCTTATTTGTTGCCACTGTTTGCATTTATGTCAGACTGGGCACCACCAGCTGCTGTGGGTGTAGGCAGACTTAGGCGTGCTCATTATGCCCTTGCATTGTCTAAGAGACAATGCTTAGCACATTCGCTCACTACCAAGGGGCCTAGAATATTCTCCCTACTCACATATGTACTGCTTACATCAGACAGAGTCAGCCCTGAGCTAACACTGTGACAATTGCATCATTTAAAATGCAAGTCATGAACCTGGAATGTATTGTTAAATAATATCATGGTGTGTCCTTGTATTTCATCACTTGGTACAGTAAGCAAGTCAGAAGTGGGAGATTTGTACAGAAATTACCTTAGCATGCGACAGCAGAGACTTATTTTCCATGTATGTGCCCATTAGCAAGTAGTAGGCCTCATGCATAAAGGATTCACAGTCATACCTTTCCAAAGTACTGATGATCACTGCATGCTCTCAGTTTAGCAACATACATTTGTAATGGAAAATCATTAAAGAGAAAAGTTTGAAAGTAATGAGACACATTGCAGTTTCTGACTTTACAAGATCAAACAACAGGCAGGATGCAAAACAAGGACAGAAACAAGAGCAACATATCCTTGTTTGTGACATGTCAGTAACTCACCCTTTGCTTACCCCAAAGGAACACTCTGTGCTTGTTTTTGCCATAACAGTGACTCAGCTTTGTCCCCCCAAAAAGAAGAGGGTACCCTTGCATGTGCCATAACAGAAACTCACCTTTGCTCTCTTTCCCAAAAAAAGAGTAGTCTATGCTTGTTTGTGTCATCCACCATGCCCTTAGCTGTTGGCAACTGCATATCATATCATATTATGGGTCCATATTATAATCACGAAAGCTGTCTTTCACGAATACATGTTCATCGTCACATAAATGTCAAAGAACAAGAACAGCAAAGTACCAAAAAAGCGAAATTGAGAACGCCAAACGAGTTCCCAGAAGTAACAGTGCCATATAGGTAAGGTAAACCTAGCTGTACAAATCTTACCTAAAACACTTTTTGAAATGTTTTTGCAGGGGGGAAAGCCCCCCCTGCACCCCCCACCCCCCTACTTATATATACCAGCTCCGAGACTGCACTACAGTGGGGAAAAGGATTCATTTCCTCATCCCCACAATCACCCTGCTGGCCAAGAAAATCCATTCAGAATTCTCCATTTTGCTCTTTTGGTACTTTGTTGTTCTCGCTCTTCGATGTATATGTGTTGATGAACATGTATTCATGAAAGACAGCTTTTGCGATTCTGATATAGACCCCATATTATTCCCAGTTAACATCCGCACACATTTTAAGGTCAATGATATAGACTGGCTTACACACTGTCACTGAGTACTGGTCAGATGACTGATGAATGAGCAAGAAACACAGAAAGGTGAGACAGGGCTGCATATGTGCAAGCAATAATCATAACAGGTTGTGTGCTCATTAAGTGCACTACATAAAATATACTAAATATAATAAATGTAGAAATAGTTTATGTCTTGATATCAGTGTACCTTCAGTTGCACTAGGTTGTGTGAGGAATGACTTCAGTTCTTTGCTGCAAAGCAGTTTGTATGGCAAAGAGGGATGAGACATCTATCTTGTTTTCTGAAGGTGCATTGGCGTGAGAGTTGAAATCCAGACCTATGTAGACATATCTCATGTATACTAACATTAACTACTTTGTATGTCCTAGACTGATTTTCCTCATTTTAAGTATTTATTTATTTATTTATTAGGCCAGTGTTTGCATGATGCGCCACTTAGCACAAATGGGTTTGGCTGTGCTCATCTGATTAATGGAAAGTGTGGCAGTGCAAAAACTGGATGAAAGGACCACCCAGTAGCAGACAGGACACAGACAGCCACAAATAGAAACAAGGTGCATTCAGTTAATACTAAGCACATTAGCCAGCAGTGCGCACTCTTAAGCACTCTGTTTGTGTGATGCTAAGCAATACACAACAGTTTCAAATGTCCCAAAACAAAAAAGTGTGCACTCCCAGTAAGCTTGATACCTACAATTGGAGGAAAAATATTATTCTACACTTGTCTTGCTCTGTGGTAGACATGGCAGGGATTTGTGGACAGTGATTGAGATTCTGTGCTCAAAGATGGGGTGTCCAGGAGTGCTTGTTGGACTCCTAATGAATGAACATTGGCCCAAGGATTACAGAGGGACTATTGTGGCTCAGATTACAAGTCAGAGTCATGGAATAGTCTTTCCTGGGCTTTGACTAGTGATACCAGTATCCCCTGCACTGGTGAGCAATGTAGACATCATAACAGAAACCTCTGGAGGAGGAGTAGGGATACCCTTGAACATTGGATCAAGGAATGCATGACTGGGGGCACCTCACAGATGTATAAGTATAAATTACAGAGACTACTTGCAAGAGTTAAAAGCTGAATATAGTCAGAATTGGTATTCAT